>NC_092341.1:312043863-312355000 GCF_046630445.1 Rutidosis leptorrhynchoides
TTATGATCTTGTTGTTTTGTTATAAAGATCAAAACTTGTGTTTATGGTCTTCATGTAACTTAAAGATCCAAGCTTTATGCTTCAAGATCTTCAAGAACACTCAAAGGTTCAAGCTTTCTAGCTTTGCAACCTTGTAATTTGTGTGAAATGAAATGTCCCGTTCTTATTGGTTAAAAACGTTTCATATTAATTGATTTCGTTGCGAGGTTTTGACCTCTATATGAGACGTTTTTCAAAGACTGCATTCATTTTTAAAACAAACCATAACCTTTATTTCATAAATAAAGGTTTAAAAAGCTTTACGTAGATTATCAAATAATGATAATCTAAAATATCCTGTTTACACACGACCATTACATAATGGTTTACAATACAAATATGTTACATCGAAATCAGTTTCTTGAATGCAGTTTTTACACAATATCATACAAACATGGACTCCAAATCTTGTCCTTATTTTAGTATGCAACAGCAGAAGCTCTTAGTATTCACCTGAGAATAAACATGCTTTAAACGTCAACAAAAATGTTGGTGAGTTATAGGTTTAACCTATATATATCAAATCGTAACAATAGACCACAAGATTTCATATTTCAATACACATTCCATACATAGAGATAAAAATCATTCATATGGTGAACACCTGGTAACCGACATTAACAAGATGCATATATAAGAATATCCCCATCATTCCGGGACACCCTTCGGATATGATATAAATTTCGAAGTACTAAAGCATCCGGTACTTTGGATGGGGTTTGTTAGGCCCAATAGATCTATCTTTAGAGTTCGCGTCAATTAGGGTGTCTGTTCCCTAATTCTTAGATTACCAGACTATATAAAAAGGGGCATATTCAATTTCGATAATTCAACCATAGAATGTAGTTTCACGTACTTGTGTCTATTTTGTAAATCATTTATAAAACCTGCATGTATTCTCATCCCAAAAATATTAGATTTTAAAAGTGGGACTATAACTCACTTTCACAGATTTTTACTTCGTCGGGAAGTAAGACTTGGCCACTGGTTGATTCACGAACCTATAACAATATATACATATATATCAAAGTATGTTCAAAATATATTTGCAACACTTTTAATATATTTTGATGTTTTAAGTTTATTAAGTCAGCTGTCCTCGTTAGTAACCTACAACTAGTTGTCCACAGTTAGATGTACAGAAATAAATCGATAAATATTATCTTGAATCAATCCACGACCCAGTGTATACGTATCTCATTATTGATCACAACTCAAACTATATATATTTTGGAATCAACCTCAACTCTGTATAGCTAACTCCAACATTCACATATAGAGTGTCTATGGTTGTTCCGAAAATATATATAGATGTGTCGACATGATAGGTCGAAACATTGTATACGTGTCTATGGTATCTCAAAATTACATAATATACAATACAAGTTGATTAAGTTATGATTGGAATAGATTTGTTACCAATTTTCACGTAGCTAAAATGAGAAAAATTATCCAATCTTGTTTTACCCATAACTTCTTCATTTTAAATCCGTTTTGAGTGAATCAAATTGCTATGGTTTCATATTGAACTCTATTTTATGAATCTAAACAGAAAAATTATAGGTTTATAGTCGGAAAAATAAGTTACAAGTCGTTTTTGTAAAGGTAGTCATTTCAGTCGAAAGAACGACGTCTAGATGACCATTTTAGAAAAACATACTTCCACTTTGAGTTTAACCATAATTTTTGGATATAGTTTCATGTTCATAATAAAAATCATTTTCCCAGAATAACAACTTTTAAATCAAAGTTTATCATAGTTTTTAATTAACTAACCCAAAACAGCCCGCGGTGTTACTACGACGGCGTAAATCCGGTTTTACGGTGTTTTTAGTGTTTCCAGGTTTTAAATCATTAAGTTAGCATGTCATATAGATATAGAACATGTGTTTAGTTGATTTTAAAAGTCAAGTTAGAAGGATTAACTTTTATTTGCGAACAAGTTTAGAATTAACTAAACTATGTTCTAGTGATTACAAGTTTAAACCTTCGAATAAGATAGCTTTATATGTATGAATCGAATGATGTTATGAACATCATTACTACCTCAAGTTCCTTGGATAAACCTACTGGAAATGAGAAAAATAGATCTAGCTTCAAAGGATCCTTGGATGGCTTGAAAGTTCTTGAAGCAGAATCATGACACGAAAACAATTTCAAGTAAGATTTCCACTCGAAATAAGATTGTTATAGTTATAGAAATTGAATTAAAGTTTGAATATGATTATTACCTTGTATTGGAAAGATAACCTACTGTAATTAACAAAGGTTTCTTGATCTTGGATGATTACTTGAAATGGATTTAGAAAACTTGGAAGTAAACTTGCAATCTTGGAGGTATTCTTGATTTTATGAAACTAGAACTTTTGGAATTTCTGAAGAACACTTAGAACTTGAAGATAGAACTTGAGAGAGATCAATTAGATGAAGAAAATTGAAGAATGAAAGTGTTTGTAGGTGTTTTTGGTCGTTGGTGTATGGATTAGATATAAAGGATATGTAATTTTGTTTTCATGTAAATAAATCATGAATGATTACTCATATTTTTGTAATTTTATGAGATATTTCATGCTAGTTGCCAAATGATGGTTCCCACATGTGTTAGGTGACTCACATGGGATGCTAAGAGCTGATCATTGGAGTGTATATACCAATAGTACATACATCTAAAAGCTGTGTATTGTACGAGTACGAATACGGGTGCATACGAATAGAATTGTTGATGAAACTGAACGAGGATGTAATTGTAAGCATTTTTGTTAAGTAGAAGTATTTTGATAAGTGTCTTGAAGTCTTTCAAAAGTGTATGAATACATATTAAAACACTACATGTATATACATTTTAACTGAGTCGTTAAGTCATCGTTAGTCGTTACATGTAAATGTTGTTTTGAAACCTTTAGGTTAACGATCTTGTTGAATGTTGTTAACCCATTGTTTATTATAACAAATGAGATGTTAAATTGTTATATTATCATGATATTATTATATATAATATATCTTAGTATGATATATATACAGTTAAATGCCGTTACAACGATAATCGTTACATATATGTCTCGTTTCGAAATCATTAAGTTAGTAGTCTTATTTTTACATATGTATTTCATTGTTAATACACTTAATAATATATTTACTTATCATTTAACATAATTAACCAAGCGTATCAATATCTTAATATGATTCATATGTACCTAGTAAGACGTTGTTATAACGATAATCGTTATATATATCGTTTTCGAGTTTCTTAAATTAATAGTCTCATTTTTATGTATATAACTCATTGTTAAAATACCTAATGAGATACATACTTATAATAAAATCATGTTAACTATATATATAACTATATATATGTCATCGTATAGTTTTTACAAGTTTTAACGTTCGTGAATCACCGGTCAACTTGGGTGGTCAATTGTCTATATGAAACCTATTTCAATTAATCAAGTCTTAACAAGTTTGATTGCTTAACATGTTGGAAACACTTAATCATGTAAATAACAATTTCATTTAATATATATATAAACATGGAAAAGTTCGGGTCACTACATGAAATGGATCCAAGCTCTCTAGCTTAGGGTTCCATCACCTCATTTGACTTAGATTATGTTTATACTTGCTTGATTGATGTAAAGTTTGTAGCTTTAGTTGTAATTGTGACTTGTAATTGTGTTAAGACTAAGGATATGACGTAACCTTGGTTCATCATCCATCTAAGACTCTTAAATGAGTTGTGTTACCACTTGGTCTTAACATATTGTGTAATGATGGTAGAATCTTGGTCAAAAGTGATTCTAAACCATCAACGAGTTGTACACTTGAAGCTACAAGCATCAAGGATGAGAACCGTGATGAGCATCAAGCACCAAGAACCCCACCGGAACAATTGTCCACTGATTTTCGTATCTGATCAGACCACCTGGGCTACTGAAAAGTTGATTTTCAGTTAGTTTGGTTCGAGTAGATGATTTTCCATTTAGGCCTCGTCTTAATCCGAGTTACGGTTTAGGATTTATGGCCCTCCGAGAGTCACTACACCCTATTAACGTTGTGCTAAAATTTCTGACCTACTCACACTTAAACCGTCGCCACGGTCAAACGAAGATGAGTTAGGTTCTGAAAATTGGTCAGCTGTTAGGGGACTCATATACGGAGCTATAGCCACTGACTATGCATCTTTTCGATTTACGTAGAGGTCGTAGCAGCTGACCGAAGTCAGCCTATTATTTCGATCTCTATTCTTGTCAAACTTACTTAACTTTTATGATGATGAATGATGATGATGATGACACTTAAACTTATTTTATGCACTATTAAAATTTATAAAGACAACCTACTGACCTAGTAACCCTTGATTTAGGTTGACGACCTTTCGGACCGACTTACTACTTGCGTACTTTCATTACCGACTTTACCGCTTTTATCACTGTGAGTTATAGCATCCCTTTTTTACTTTAACTATTTTGGGACTGAGAATACATGTGCTTTTTTTACGTTCTACATATTAGGAACGAGTACTTAAACTTTATATGTGTGTGGGTTATACAACGGCATAAACATTCCCCTTAGCACGGTAACGTTTAGTCATTGGTTTTTGAACCAGTGAACGCGAATCTTAAATATGGATCCATAGGGTTTGACATCCCCACTCAGGCTAGTCGCGCTAGCATTTAACGGGTGTTTAATACTTCGTGAACATACGCACTCGCCAAGTGTACTTTCAGGGGGTTATAAACATTAAGTCTAGTTACCGGGTGCCCACGGTTATACATATACTTTTCATACTGTTTGTTACACTGAAATCTCGTGGCCTACCTTACGTTATTGTTACAACTTAAACTATAGCTCACCAACATTCGTGTTGACTTTTAAGCATGTATTTCTTAGGTGCCTAGAGGTTTATTGCTTCCGCTGTTAGACTTGATGTCATGCTGTTATTGAATTGCTGTTAAGGACCTGCTGTATTAGTTATCCGCTGCATTACTAGAGATGTCTCAATCATGGAACTTTTCTTTGGCATTCATAGTTTATGTTAATTTCAAACAATGGCTTTGTAACGACCTTAGGGTCAAATAATTATGTTTATGCTCCTATTCGTAGGATGCGCGCTATCTTTTGTAAAACGTTATCTTTTTATGAATGCAAATTGGTTTTCAAACAGCATATAGTGTTTGACCATGTAATGATCCTGTTGATTGATGATCCGTACACGATGGTTTTGTATGGGGCGTCACATTTGATATCAGAGCATTGGTTGTAGGGAATTAGGTTGCATTAGTGAGTCTAGACCGACCCGAGTAGGATTCACTAATATGACTAATCTACAACTTGCTAGTTTACTTGTTTCTGCGAGACTTACTGCATGCTATTGCTTATCTTCACTACCATGCAAACTTATTGTATGCTTATTCCCGCTATTGCATGATTACTATCTGCTTTCACATGTTATATCTGTTTAGCACTGTTATTATTACTGCCATGCTAGGTTGCTGTAGTGCCTAATACGTGCTTGCTCTATGACTTACTGACACGGAAAAGTTATTTTTTCCTGTTCAGATGTCGGATATTCCACCTGTCATCATTTTGGGCAGCGATTCAGACTCGTCAGCCACCTCACCTACTGCTGCTACCGGCACACAGGTCCTGTTAACCAGTGACCCCGGCGCTTCATCCTCCAGAACCAGCAGCCATACACCTGCCCCAGTGGTTACCGCAGTCGGAGCCCAGGACCCTCCGGAGATTCCAGCTCTACTCATCCCAGTACCTCAGGAGCCACAGCCCCGCCCCATCGAGTTTGTGATTCCCGCGGAATTTGGGGAAGGTCCGTTCCGTAACCGGTACCGCCATTGGTGCCGACGCGCTCCTGATGGACGTCTCATGCCGATTCTGCCCGGCAGATACCGACAGATGATGGTCGCCCGAGGAGAGCCAGTACAGCCACCCGTTCAGCCACCCCCAGCTGATTCGTCATCTGACGACTCATCCACAGACGACTCTAGTGACGATGACTCCGACGAGGAGGACCCTGATGATGCATCTGTACAGCCACCCTCCACCCCGCCGAAGAAGCGGTACCATTTCGATGGCACCGTTATTCCAGGGATCAACGGAGGTCGAGCGTTCACTAACGCACATGGTCAGCGTCGTAGGGTTACCGCCCGTAAGCGGGTTGTGCCTTACCCTGCTGATCCTTTAGTGCGTAAGCCTTACCGCTTTGCAGCCTCTACTTCTGGAGCCAGATCATCTGCACCACCGGCACCACCTGCACCAGCAGCACCGCCTGCTCTACCAGCCCCTCCCTCTGTCGAGGAACTGGCAAGGGAAGTGGAGATCCTCCGTGCTCGGGTGACTAAGCTCGAGGACCAGATGTCCCACGTGATGGACATCCTTTACCCACCGTCACCATAGGGCTTTGTAGTAGATTTCATTATGTAATCTCGTATGTAGTTCATGTTTAACTTATGTATTGTACAAACCTAAGCGAATGTATGCAACTCTTTATTAATGAATGGAACTTTGTATTGTTTAATTCTTACACAGTGTTCTATTTACATTACTGTATGTTGGTTTTGCGGTATTTGTGCCTGGTTGCGTTACTTAATTGGCATGCGTTGTGTTGTTCCCCTGTTTACCATATACTATATTATTATATATTAAATGATGGATTTTGACTTAAGTCAAAATTTCTGTTTAGAAGAGCAATGGCAAACGGATGGGCATAACCATTCAACGTAAATTTACACGGATGGGTCGGGGTCCAAACGGGTCAACAAATCGACATATGAACCGAGAAAACGACAACCACCGCAACCCGGCCACCAACCACCACCGCTGGCCGCCAGCTGCAGCCGGAAGTGGCGGTCTGCTGCCAGAAACAGCAGCAAAAACGCTGCAGCAGCATCAGCTGAAAACAGTAGCAGCAGCGTGAGCTGCTGCCCCACTCGGTTCCGTCTTCGCAATTTGATTTTCGGGCTGTTTTTTTGGCAAATTACGGGTATACAAAAATGCACTAACATGTTTAGATCATCAAGCAAACATACAATAAGCTAAACCACATATAAATTTCACGATTAAAGTTCATAATTACCCATTTTCACATTTTTTTTGTCAAGAACAATAACAACATAATTATAACATCAAATTAATGATATATACTAGTCCTTGATCTTAGAACAATGCTAAAATTCGAATTATAAAATCCAAATCCTCCAAATACACCCAATTTAAGTATAAATTGCAATTTATATTTTCTCATGAACCCTAAAAAAACATGGATTAATTACTAATTTAAAGAGACAAACCTGATTGTAGCATGTTAGAAAAGCAAGAATTCGAATCATGCACCTGAATTTCATCCACGATTTGCAAGAATTGAAGCTAGGGTTTTATTTTGTGTATGTGTGTGTCTTAGTCGATAGGTGGAAAGGGGAAAAACAAGAACCGACTAGTAAATAAACAATGGGCTGCTTTTTGTTTCATTAAATGGTTTTAAACCCATACCCGATAAAATACGGGTATTTACCAGTTTACTGAAACGTTGCGCACCTCTTTCGGCAACCCAAACGAGGTCCAAAATAAAAAAACAAATAAGTTCCATGACCCTTTTCACAAAACGAACCCACTGAACTAATAATTAAATATAAATCATTTATAAATAATTATTACATTTTTTTATTTCACTAAAAACACATTAAAAACGTTTTAAAACATTTAAAAGGCAAAAAGGTAAATTTCACCTAGGCCCGAATTCAAGATGTTACAAATCCACCCCCTTAAGAAGATTCCGTCCTCGGAATCTAATCAACCACAGTCAACACTGGTTCTGGGTATCTATCATCACTACACCGGGTCACAACGAGACCTAAGTCTTAATATGTCCCACGATTATAACGTTACAAAGTCCAGTTTACCATTTCTAAACATCAGCAGATCACAATATATATAAAAATCACATTACATATAAGCATATAAGTCCCATTGTACACACGAGTCAAAAGTCGATACAAAATGAAAAGATTACCAAATCACCGGTCGATAGCAGTTGCACACTATTTTGTTCATGAACCCTAAGGCATTCACGTCAAAGATCCGGCACTTATGTCAATCTATTTCATTTTGGGGTTATTTCTAATTTAATTCCATCCAATTTCGGAATTAGTTTAGTCTGGGTCACGGGTTAAAAGCTAATACTAACCTTTATACATAAGGAATTTAGCCAATTCCTTAGATATTATAACGCTAGGTTACCACTAATCACAACAAAGTAACCCGAATCCCACAATTAAATACCTTATTCAAACTTGATATTTAAGAATTTTATCATATTCTACGTCACTACGCCGATATTCACCCGATAATTCGTCACGTAAATCGTGTCCGGCACTACTAAAGTTACCTCGGAAACGTCAACTCTCAGTCAAAATCCTCCGAAAATCACAATAAATGATCAATCACGTCTAGTCTATCACTTGCTACATCTCCTCCGACTCTCGAAACTACTGTATGATTTACCATAATGTATTTTCGTTGGCCAGACGTAATACATTATCCCAAATCATATTTTCATTTTGAGTATCTCGGAGCAAGACCTTATTTCTATTCACCAATCTATCGGGGTCTCATCCACACTAGTCACTGCTAATTATAATTCACTAATAAGAAATAGTTTTACACAAACACCATGCCTGCATATCTAAACCTCAACACTCAGTTACAACCATTATTGCATGTTCACAAATCGATTACTACCAACCCTTGTCTCCACACCACACAAAAGAATCCCACATTGTTGCGTCTTATCATTCAAAACTTTCAAAACCATGCACGGGGTCTCAAAAGCTAAATATCCAAGTTCAATTCCTTCAGTCACATCAAACATCCTACCCATTAAGGAAGATTGAAAACTACACTTGGGTCATCTAAGGCAGTTTCATATACAACACAGACAATCAATGTCTAATACGAAATATTAATACATCAAATCTACAAGATGTAGCATAAATTACAAAGTGCAATTACAACTTACAAGATGTAATAAAAACTCACCGGAGGTCAGGTCAACGACATCATTAGTCTCTACCTTCAAGTCATCATAGGTACTCGATATATATTCCCACTCAGATCAAGGTTTCTTATTTTCCAAAGTGACAACACAGGAAACTTTACTCTCACGCCCACTTCACAAGGGTCACTACAAAAAGTCGGATTCGTCCAACAAGGAAAACACTTCCTTAGGTTAATACATTGGTTCCTACACAACCAGTCCAATCATGCAAAAGTACGGTAGGGCTAGATGCACATACTAATTCAATTATATCCCTCATGCAAACAATTTACATATTATATGGCCACAACATAGAGTTTTAGTCCGTATTCAATAATCCAGGGATTTCTACCCTTTACTAATTCTTATAGGCCACCAAGTATGTCTAGCCGGTCAACATTAAGGAACAACATTTTATATACGCCCTACTCCAGACTATCAGGTCACATGTACAATATGTTAAGTCCAGGCTAACAGACAAAACACATTTCAATATCAGATAACTTAATTAAATTATGGCAACCACCTTACATGTGAATAGCAACCAAATCACAAAAAGCATGGAAAACACACATCATGCATCATATCCATCAAAGCCTAGAAATCATAGCCATCAATTCACGAGGAACATGGCAATAGGACTCAAAGTTAAAGTCCTTTATCACTACACGAGTACTACTACCCAATCTTAATCCCTATGGGCTACCACGTGTGTCCCAATTAGCCGGAGAGATATACATTTCATATCAGTTCTACATAACTTTATCAGACCATGCATATCATATTCTTAAGACAAGCAACAGATATCACGGTCAAGTTATGATCTACATACATGCAAATCGTAATTAATATAATCACAAAATACAGGGTTCAAGTCAACCATCATACACAGGTGGACTCATATTCAACCCTACGCCTCACGGACAATTACAGTTGTCCCGTCTATCAAAGGAAGGATATCCATGTCATATAAATTCCTACACATTCTTATCAGATCAGGCATATCATTTTATCAAGTCTAACACAATAGATAAGTCACATGCAATTTTTATAACCAAAATTCACAAGGAGCATAGCAATATGACAAGCCATAAGGAACATGACCTTCATATTACATAAACCCTTACAGTTTTATTAGACTATGCATATCACTATATCCATTCGAGCATAATAGACACGTCGCATGTGGTATAATATGCAGTACAAAATCAATAAATCTCACTAATCAGGGCAAGCATATCTAATGCATCACATGTGACCAGTCTCAGAGAACATGGCAGTCAGTAAGAAACATGGCAACCATTATAAGGAAATAAGATCCCAAAAATGTCACTAGTAGCTTCAGACACAGCTGTTGTGACTGAAGCCGTCAAACCATTAGCTACTTCTACCTTGTTAGGAAGAAGCAATCACGTCACAATTGGTCTTAGTCGAGCACAATATAACAAACATAGATAAGAATTTGTTCACAGTCAAATGGTACATAATAATTAAAACAATGTAACAAGGGCGTACCTTTTCACATAAGAAGACATCTTCTCATCTATCTCACAATCAACACATCAATCTCACCTGCACCCCTGACCCCGCCTCAACACTAGTATCTCATCACTGAAGCGACCGTAGTCGAAATTTGCTCTGGTTGTCGCCATTCCATCTCATATATCTTTTTCTACAAATCTCGTATGTCCTTCTATCACTGGATATTACATCAGACTTTATCCATCTCGATACTTTGATGCGATGTTCTTGACTTGTCACACTTAATCTTGAAATCATCCAACAGAGCTGGACAATGCTTGTAGTGACCCGAACTTTTCCATGTTTATATATATTAATTGAGATTGATGTTTACATGATTAAATGTTTCCAACATGTTAAGCAATCAAACTTGTTAAGACTTGATTAATTGAAATAGGTTTCATATAGACAATTGACCACCCAAGTTGACCGGTGATTCACGAACGTTAAAACTTGTAAAAAAACTATATGATGACATATATATGGTTATATATATAGTTAACATGATATTATGATAAGTAAACATATCATTAATTATATTAACAATGAACTACATATGTAAAAACAAGACTACTAACTTAATGATTTTGAAACGAGACATATATGTAACGTTTATCGTTGTAACGACATTTAATGTATATATATCATATTAAGAGATATTCGTACATCATAATATCATGATAATATAATAATTTAAAATCTCTTTTGATATTATAAACATTGGGTTAACAACATTTAACAAGATCGTTAACCTAAAGGTTTCAAAACAACACTTACATGTAACGACTAACGATGACTTAACGACTCAGTTAAAATGTATATACATGTAGTGTTTTAATATGTATTTATACACTTTTGAAAGACTTCAATACACTTATCAAAATACTTCTACTTAACAAAAATGCTTACAATTACATTCTCGTTCAGTTTCATCAACAATTCTACTCGTATGCACCCGTATTCGTACTCGTACAATACACAGCTTTTAGATGTATGTACTATTGGTATATACACTCCAATGATCAGCTCTCATCAGCCCATGTGAGTCACCTAACACATGTGGGAACCATCATTTGGCAACTAGCATGAAATATCTCATAAGATTACAAAAATATGAGTAATCATTCATGACTTATTTACATGAAAACAAAATTACATATCCTTTATATCTAATCCATACACCAACGACCAAAAACACCTACAAACACTTTCATTCTTCAATTTTCTTCATCTAATTGAACTCTCTCAAGTTCTATCTTCAAGTTCTAAGTGTTCTTCATAAATTCCAAAAGTTCTAGTTTCATAAAATCAAGAATACTTTCAAGTTTGCTAGCTCACTTCCAATCTTGTAAGGTGATCATCCAACCTCAAGAAATCTTTGTTTCTTACAGTAGGTTATCATTCTAATACAAGGTAATAATCATATTCAAACTTTAGTTCAATTTCTATAACTATAACAATCTTATTTCAAGTGATGATCTTACTTGAACTTGTTTTCGTGTCATGATTTTGCTTCAAGAACTTTGAGCCATCCAAGGATCCATTGAAGCTAGATCCATTTTTCTCTTTTCCAGTAGGTTCATCCAAGGAACTTAAGGTAGTAATGATGTTAATAACATCATTCGATTCATACATATAAAGCTATCTTATTCGAAGGTTTAAACTTGTAATCACTAGAACATAGTTTAGTTAATTCTAAACTTGTTCGCAAACAAAAGTTAATCCTTCTAACTTGACTTTTAAAATCAACTAAACACATGTTCTATATCTATATGATATGCTAACTTAATGATTTAAAACCTGGAAACACGAAAAACACCGTAAAACCGGATTTACGCCGTCGTAGTAACACCGCGGGCTGTTTTGGGTTAGTTAATTAAAAACTATGATAAACTTTGATTTAAAAGTTGTTATTCTGAGAAAATGATTTTTATTATGAACATGAAACTATATCCAAAAATTATGGTTAAACTCAAAGTGGAAGTATGTTTTCTAAAATGGTCATCTAGACGTCGTTCTTTCGACTGAAATGACTACCTTTACAAAAACGACTTGTAACTTATTTTTCTGACTAGAAACCTATACTTTTTTTGTTTAGATTCATAAAATAGAGTTCAATATGAAACCATAGCAATTTGATTCACTCAAAACGGATTTAAAATGAAGAAGTTATGGGTAAAACAAGATTGGATAATTTTTCTCATTTTAGCTACGTGAAAATTGGTAACAAATCTATTCCAACCATAACTTAATCAACTTGTATTATATATTATGTAATCTTGAGATACCATAGACACGTATACAATGTTTCGACCTATCATGTCGACACATCTATATATATTTCGGAACAACCATAGACACTCTATATGTGAATGTTGGAGTTAGCTATACAGGGTTGAGGTTGATTCCAAAATATATATAGTTTGAGTTGTGATCAATACTGAGATACGTATACACTGGGTCGTGGATTGATTCAAGATAATATTTATCGATTTATTTCTGTACATCTAACTGTGGACAACTAGTTGTAGGTTACTAACGAGGACAGCTGACTTAATAAACTTAAAACATCAAAATATATTAAAAGTGTTGTAAATATATTTTGAACATACTTTGATATATATGTATATATTGTTATAGGTTCGTGAATCAACCAGTGGCCAAGTCTTACTTCCCGACGAAGTAAAAATCTGTGAAAGTGAGTTTCATTATTCCCTTTTTATATACATTTTTGGGCTGAGAATACATGCAAATGCTTTATTAACTGTTTTACAATATTTATATGCGTGAGTTTTCATTAATCCCTTTTTAAATGCTTTTGCAATATATATTTTTGGGACTGAGAATACATGCGCTGCTTTTATAAATGTTTTACGAAATAGACACGAGTAATCGAAACTACATTCTATGGTTGAATTATCGAAATCGAATATGCCCCTTTTTATTAAGTCTGGTAATCTAAGAATTAGGGAACAGACACCCTAATTGACGCGAATCCTAAAGATAGATCTATTGGGCCTAACAAACCCCATCCAAAGTACCGGATGCTTTAGTACTTCGAAATTTATATCATATCCGAAGGGTGTCCCGGAATGATGGGGATATTCTTATATATGCATCTTGTTATTGTCGGTTACCAGGTGTTCACCATATGAATGATTTTTATCTCTATGTATGGGATGTGTATTGAAATATGAAATCTTGTGGTCTATTGTTACGATTTGATATATATAGGTTAAACCTATAACTCACCAACATTTTTGTTGACGTTTTAAGCATGTTTATTCTCAGGTGATTATTAAGAGCTTCCGCTGTCGCATACTTAAATAAGGACAAGATTTGGAGTCCATGCTTGTATGATATTGTGTAAAAACTGCATTCAAGAAACTTATTTTGTTGTAACATATTTGTATTGTAAACCATTATGTAATGGTCGTGTGTAAACAGGATATTTTAGATTATCATTATTTGATAATCTACGTAAAGCTTTTTAAACCTTTATTGATGAAATAAAGGTTATGGTTTGTTTAAAAATGAATGCAGTCTTTGAAAAACGTCTCATATAGAGGTCAAAACCTCGCAACGAAATCAATTAATATGGAACGTTTTTAATCAATAAGAACGGGACATTTCAGTTGGTATCCGAGCGTTGGTCTTAGAGAACCAGAAAATTTGCATTAGTGTGTCTTATCGAGTTTGTTAGGATGCATTAGTGAGTCTGGACTTCGACCGTGTTTTCTTTAAAAATGATTGCTTAACATTTTTGTTGGAAACTATATATTTTTAACATATGAATATTATGTGATATATTAATCTCTTAACGTGTTTGATATTATGTGATAGATGTCTACCTCTAGAACAAGTCCCATTGACTCACCTAATAATAATGAAGAGTCAAATGTAAATTGGAATAATTTGTGGACTGATTCACAAGTTCCCGAAGAGGAACCGGAAGAAGAGTCGGAACCGGAAGAAGAATTGGAACCGGAAGAAGAATCGGAACCGGATGAAGAAATAGAACCGGTGGGGGAAATAATAAAACGGTTAAGTAAAAGAAAATCCTCAACCAACCGACCAAAGTTAATTATGGTCAATGGTGTTTCCGCCAAGGAAGCAAAATATTGGGAGGATTACCAATTCTCCGATGAATCGGATTTCGACGAGAATTCCGATGATGTTATAGAAATTACCCCAACTGAATTTAAAAAGGCAAAAGAAAATAATAAGGGAAAGGGCATAAAAATAGAGAAATCTAATTCCAACCCCGATGAACTTTATATGTATCGTCAACCCCCGAAGTCCTTAAGTTGTAACAATGACCCGGGAACCTCTAAACCACCAGGTTTTTCTAAACCAATGTGGACAACGACGGCTCGTATTAGGGGAACATCATATATCCCTAGAAACTTGGCAAAACGAACCAAAACCGAAGAAGAAGAAACGAGCGAGTCGGAATAAGATAGTTGTATTCGTGTGGTGTAATATATGGAATATAGTGTTCTTATGCTTTATGATATATGTAAAAATTGCTTGTATTAATAAGTATTTTTTTTATGAATCTAACTCTTGTCTATTTTACAGTTTAAAAACACAAAATGGATAGACAACCCAATATTTTAAGAGACCTACCCGGAGACATGATTGATGAAATCTTGTCTAGAGTCGGCCAGAATTCTTCGGCACAACTATTTAAGGCGAGATCAGTTTGTAAGACATTCGAAGAACGTTCCAAGAATGTCTTGGTTTATAAGAGACTTTCGTTTGAAAGATGGGGGATATCACATTGGGAAACCCATAAGTTACGATGTGTTTACTTTGACGCATATATTGCGGGGAACCCAAATGCTATTTTACGCAACGGGTTAAGAAATTATTTTGACTCAATATATCCGAATATTGGACTTCGTGATTTAGAAAAAGCGGCTAACATGCAACATAAAGAAGCATGTTATGCTTACGGATTAGTAATGTTCGCTTCTCACTAAAGTGAGAACAAGAACATCGGGCTACAACTATTAAACAAAACGTTTCCACAAGTGACGGAGTCGGTAATTGGGGTAAGAAATGAGGTTTTTAGATTATTACGGGACTGTTGGACATTACGTAACCCTCGTCCCTTTGATGACGTTACAACACGCTGTCTTATCAACGGCCATAACGGTTATGTTGCACAAGACCAAGGATGGGAAGTAGTCCTAGTAAAACCAGAATGCATGACTTGTTTCTGGACGTATGAATTACGTGTCTTTATTGCCTTTGCCGAACGACTTGTGTACTAGCTAGAATTGTCTTCACAACTATCTTGTATCAAAGTTATTGTGTGCTATATTTCATGCTTTATGTAAAATAAGCGGTATTGTAAGTTTGTAAAATATTGTATAAAAGTTTGAACGCGAAATATTATTACAATCAGTTTTTCATATAGAATTGTAGTAGTTGAATTGTATATTAGCTACTAAGTATGAACTTAACGGGTAGGTACTACCCGAATTTAAACTTATAAAACGCTAATATCAAGAAAAAGCTTTTATAAATGAGTTCATATTATGCTACGAAATACTATTAACTACTCTTAATATTCTGTATGATTAACTTGTTCCATTTAACTATTTTGAAGGAAATGGCACCGACTACTCGACACACCGTGAATATGAATGAAGAGGAATTCCGTACTTTTCTAGCTTCAAACATAGCCGCAGTACAGGCTGCGCTACATACCAACAATAACCTTGGATCTAGCAGTACAGGAAATCGTGTAGGATGCACCTACAAAGAATTCACTGCCTGCAAACCTTTGGAATTTGATGGAACCGAAGGACCGATCGGATTGAAACGGTGGACCGAGAAGGTTGAATCGGTGTTTGCCATAAGTAAGTGTACTGAAGAGGACAAAGTGAAGTACGCTACGCATACCTTCACAGGTTCTGCGTTAACATGGTGGAATACCTATCTAGAGCAAGTGGGACAAGATGATGCGTACGCACTACCGTGGTCAGCATTCAAGCACTTGATGAACGAGAAGTACCGTCCCAGAACCGAGGTCAATAAGCTCAAGACAGAACTTAGAGGGTTACGAACCCAAGGATTTGATATTACCACGTACGAAAGACGATTCACAGAATTGTGCCTATTGTGTCCGGGAGCATTCGAAGATGAGGAAGAGAAGATCGACGCGTTTGTGAAAGGATCACCGGAAAGAATCCAAGAAGATATAAGTTCACACGAGCCCGCCTCCATACAACAGGCATGTAGAATGGCTCACAAACTAGTGAACCAGATTGAAGAAAGAATTAAAGAACAGACTGCTGAAGAGGCCAATGTGAAGCAAGTCAAAAGAAAGTGGGAGGAAAACAGTGATAAGAATCACCAATACAACAACAACAGCAATTACAACAATAATCGCAACAATTATCCCAACAATCGCAACATCAACCGCAACTACAACAAACGGCCCAACAACAACAACAACAACAACAACAACAGCAACTACAACAATCATCCCAACAACAATAATAACCGCAACAACAACAACAATCAGAAGCAACTATGCCAAAGGTGTGAAAAGAATCACTCGGGGTTCTGCACCAAATTTTGCAACAAGTGTAAAAGAAATGGTCATAGCGCGGCGAAGTGTGAGGTCTACGGACCAGGGGTTAATAGAACGAAAGGAACAAATGGTGTCGGAACGAGTAATGGCGGAGCAAGTAGTGTCGGAGCAAGTTATGCCAATGTAGTTTGTTATAAATGTGGAAAACCAGGCCACATTATTAGAAATTGCCCGAACCAGGAGAACACGAATGGACAAGGCCGTGGAAGAGTTTTCAATATTAATGCGGTAGAGGCACAGGAAGACCCGGAGCTTGTTACGGGTACGTTTCTTATTGACAATAAATCTGCTTACGTTTTATTTGATTCGGGTGCGGATAGAAGCTATATGAGTAGAGATTTTTGTGCTAAATTAAGTTGTCCATTGACGCCTTTGGATAGTAAATTTTTACTCGAATTAGCAAATGGTAAATTAATTTCAGCAGATAATATATGTCAGAATCGAGAAATTAAACTGGTTAGCGAAACATTTAAGATTGATTTGATACCAGTAGAGTTAGGGAGTTTTGATGTGATAATCGGTATGGACTGGTTGAAAGAAGTGAAAGCGGAGATCGTTTGTTACAAAAATGCAATTCGCATTATACGAGAAAAAGGAAAACCCTTAATGGTGTACGGAGAAAAGGGCAACACGAAGCTACATCTTATTAGTAATTTGAAGGCACAAAAACTAATAAGAAAAGGTTGCTATGCTGTTCTAGCACACGTCGAGAAAGTACAAACTGAAGAAAAGAGCATCAATGATGTTCCCATTGCAAAAGAATTTCCCGATGTATTTCCGAAAGAATTACCGGGATTACCCCCACATCGATCCGTTGAATTTCAAATAGATCTTGTACCAGGAGCTGCACCAATAGCTCGTGCTCCTTACAGACTCGCACCCAGCGAGATGAAAGAACTGCAAAGCCAATTACAAGAACTTTTAGAGCGTGGTTTCATTCGACCAAGCACATCACCGTGGGGAGCTCCTGTTTTGTTTGTCAAGAAGAAAGATGGTACATTCAGGTTGTGTATCGACTACCGAGAGTTGAACAAACTTACCATCAAGAACCGCTACCCACTACCGAGAATCGACGACTTATTTGATCAACTACAAGGCTCGTCTGTTTATTCAAAGATTGACTTACGTTCCGGGTATCATCAAATGCGGGTGAAAGAAGATGATATTCCAAAGACTGCTTTCAGAACACGTTACGGTCATTACGAGTTTATGGTCATGTCGTTTGGTTTAACTAATGCACCAGCTGTGTTCATGGACCTTATGAACCGAGTGTGTGGACCATACCTTGACAAGTTTGTCATTGTTTTCATTGATGACATACTTATTTACTCAAAGAATGACCAAGAACACGGTGAACATTTGAGAAAGGTGTTAGAAGTATTGAGGAAGGAAGAATTGTACGCTAAGTTTTCAAAGTGTGCATTTTGGTTGGAAGAAGTTCAATTCCTCGGTCACATAGTGAACAAAGAAGGTATTAAGGTGGATCCGGCAAAGATAGAAACTGTTGAAAAGTGGGAAACCCCGAAAACTCCGAAACACATACGCCAGTTTTTAGGACTAGCTGGTTACTACAGAAGGTTCATCCAAGACTTTTCCAGAATAGCAAAACCCTTGACTGCATTAACGCATAAAGGGAAGAAATTTGAATGGAATGATGAACAAGAGAAAGCGTTTCAGTTATTGAAGAAAAAGCTAACTACGGCACCTATATTGTCATTGCCTGAAGGGAATGATGAGTTTGTGATTTATTGTGACGCATCAAAGCAAGGTCTCGGTTGTGTATTAATGCAACGAACGAAGGTGATTGCTTATGCGTCTAGACAATTGAAGATTCACGAACAAAATTATACGACGCATGATTTGGAATTAGGCGCGGTTGTTTTTGCATTAAAGACTTGGAGGCACTACTTATATGGGGTCAAAAGTATTATATATACCGACCACAAAAGTCTTCAACACATATTTAATCAGAAACAACTGAATATGAGGCAGCGTAGGTGGATTGAATTATTGAATGATTACGATTTTGAGATTCGTTACCACCCGGGGAAGGCAAATGTGGTAGCCGATGCCTTGAGCAGGAAGGATAGAGAACCCATTCGAGTAAAATCTATGAATATAATGATTCATAATAACATTACTACTCAAATAAAGGAGGCGCAACAAGGAGTTTTAAAAGAGGGAAATTTAAAGGATGAAATACCCAAAGGATCGGAGAAGCATCTTAATATTCGGGAAGACGGAACCCGGTATAGGGCTGAAAGGATTTGGGTACCAAAATTTGGAGATATGAGAGAAATGGTACTTAGAGAAGCTCATAAAACCAGATACTCAATACATCCTGGAACGGGGAAGATGTACAAGGATCTCAAGAAACATTTTTGGTGGCCGGGTATGAAAGCCGATGTTGCTAAATACGTAGGAGAATGTTTGACGTGTTCTAAGGTCAAAGCTGAGCATCAGAAACCATCAGGTCTACTTCAACAACCCGAAATCCCGGAATGGAAATGGGAAAACATTACCATGGATTTCATCACTAAATTGCCAAGGACTGCAAGTGGTTTTGATACTATTTGGGTAATAGTTGATCGTCTCACCAAATCAGCACACTTCCTACCAATAAGAGAAGATGACAAGATGGAGAAGTTAGCACGACTGTATTTGAAGGAAGTCGTCTCCAGACATGGAATACCAATCTCTATTATCTCTGATAGGGATGGCAGATTTATTTCAAGATTCTGGCAGACATTACAGCAAGCATTAGGAACTCGTCTAGACATGAGTACTGCCTATCATCCACAAACTGATGGGCAGAGCGAAAGGACGATACAAACGCTTGAAGACATGCTACGAGCATGTGTTATTGATTTCGGAAACAGTTGGGATCGACATCTACCGTTAGCAGAATTTTCCTACAACAACAGCTACCATTCAAGCATTGAGATGGCGCCGTTTGAAGCACTTTATGGTAGAAAGTGCAGGTCTCCGATTTGTTGGAGTGAGGTGGGGGATAGACAGATTACGGGTCCGGAGATTATACAAGAAACTACCGAGAAGATCATCCAAATTCAACAACGGTTGAAAACCGCCCAAAGTCGACAAAAGAGCTACGCTGACATTAAAAGAAAAGATATAGAATTTGAAATTGGAGAGATGGTCATGCTTAAAGTTTCACCTTGGAAAGGCGTTGTTCGATTTGGTAAACGAGGGAAATTAAATCCAAGGTATATTGGACCATTCAAGATTATTGATCGTGTCGGACCAGTAGCTTACCGACTTGAGTTACCTCAACAACTCGCGGCTGTACATAACACTTTCCACGTCTCGAATTTGAAGAAATGTTTTGCTAAAGAAGATCTCACTATTCCGTTACATGAAATCCAAATCAACGAAAAACTCCAATTCATCGAAGAACCCGTCGAAATAATGGATCGTGAGGTTAAAAGACTTAAGCAAAACAAGATACCAATTGTTAAGGTTCGATGGAATGCTCGTAGAGGACCCGAGTTCACCTGGGAGCGTGAAGATCAGATGAAGAAGAAATACCCGCATCTATTTCCAGAAGATTCGTCAACACCTTCAACAGCTTAAAATTTCGGGACGAAATTTATTTAACGGGTAGGTACTGTAGTGACCCGAACTTTTCCATGTTTATATATATTAATTGAGATTGATGTTTACATGATTAAATGTTTCCAACATGTTAAGCAATCAAACTTGTTAAGACTTGATTAATTGAAATAGGTTTCATATAGACAATTGACCACCCAAGTTGACCGGTGATTCACGAACGTTAAAACTTGTAAAAAAACTATATGATGACATATATATGGTTATATATATAGTTAACATGATATTATGATAAGTAAACATATCATTAATTATATTAACAATGAACTACATATGTAAAAACAAGACTACTAACTTAATGATTTTGAAACGAGACATATATGTAACGTTTATCGTTGTAACGACATTTAATGTATATATATCATATTAAGAGATATTCGTACATCATAATATCATGATAATATAATAATTTAAAATCTCTTTTGATATTATAAACATTGGGTTAACAACATTTAACAAGATCGTTAACCTAAAGGTTTCAAAACAACACTTACATGTAACGACTAACGATGACTTAACGACTCAGTTAAAATGTATATACATGTAGTGTTTTAATATGTATTTATACACTTTTGAAAGACTTCAATACACTTATCAAAATACTTCTACTTAACAAAAATGCTTACAATTACATTCTCGTTCAGTTTCATCAACAATTCTACTCGTATGCACCCGTATTCGTACTCGTACAATACACAGCTTTTAGATGTATGTACTATTGGTATATACACTCCAATGATCAGCTCTTAGCAGCCCATGTGAGTCACCTAACACATGTGGGAACCATCATTTGGCAACTAGCATGAAATATCTCATAAGATTACAAAAATATGAGTAATCATTCATGACTTATTTACATGAAAACAAAATTACATATCCTTTATATCTAATCCATACACCAACGACCAAAAACACCTACAAACACTTTCATTCTTCAATTTTCTTCATCTAATTGAACTCTCTCAAGTTCTATCTTCAAGTTCTAAGTGTTCTTCATAAATTCCAAAAGTTCTAGTTTCATAAAATCAAGAATACTTTCAAGTTTGCTAGCTCACTTCCAATCTTGTAAGGTGATCATCCAACCTCAAGAAATCTTTGTTTCTTACAGTAGGTTATCATTCTAATACAAGGTAATAATCATATTCAAACTTTGGTTCAATTTCTATAACTATAACAATCTTATTTCAAGTGATGATCTTACTTGAACTTGTTTTCGTGTCATGATTTTGCTTCAAGAACTTTGAGCCATCCAAGGATCCATTGAAGCTAGATCCATTTTTCTCTTTTCCAGTAGGTTCACCCAAGGAACTTAAGGTAGTAATGATGTTAATAACATCATTCGATTCATACATATAAAGCTATCTTATTCGAAGGTTTAAACTTGTAATCACTAGAACATAGTTTAGTTAATTCTAAACTTGTTCGCAAACAAAAGTTAATCCTTCTAACTTGACTTTTAAAATCAACTAAACACATGTTCTATATCTATATGATATGCTAACTTAATGATTTAAAACCTGGAAACACGAAAAACACCGTAAAACCGGATTTACGCCGTCGTAGTAACACCGCGGGCTGTTTTGGGTTAGTTAATTAAAAACTATGATAAACTTTGATTTAAAAGTTGTTATTCTGAGAAAATGATTTTTATTATGAACATGAAACTATATCCAAAAATTATGGTTAAACTCAAAGTGGAAGTATGTTTTCTAAAATGGTCATCTAGACGTCGTTCTTTCGACTGAAATGACTACCTTTACAAAAACGACTTGTAACTTATTTTTCTGACTAGAAACCTATACTTTTTTTGTTTAGATTCATAAAATAGAGTTCAATATGAAACCATAGCAATTTGATTCACTCAAAACGGATTTAAAATGAAGAAGTTATGGGTAAAACAAGATTGGATAATTTTTCTCATTTTAGCTACGTGAAAATTGGTAACAAATCTATTCCAACCATAACTTAATCAACTTGTATTATATATTATGTAATCTTGAGATACCATAGACACGTATACAATGTTTCGACCTATCATGTCGACACATCTATATATATTTCGGAACAACCATAGACACTCTATATGTGAATGTTGGAGTTAGCTATACAGGGTTGAGGTTGATTCCAAAATATATATAGTTTGAGTTGTGATCAATACTGAGATACGTATACACTGGGTCGTGGATTGATTCAAGATAATATTTATCGATTTATTTCTGTACATCTAACTGTGGACAACTAGTTGTAGGTTACTAACGAGGACAGCTGACTTAATAAACTTAAAACATCAAAATATATTAAAAGTGTTGTAAATATATTTTGAACATACTTTGATATATATGTATATATTGTTATAGGTTCGTGAATCAACCAGTGGCCAAGTCTTACTTCCCGACGAAGTAAAAATCTGTGAAAGTGAGTTTCATTATTCCCTTTTTATATACATTTTTGGGCTGAGAATACATGCAAATGCTTTATTAACTGTTTTACAATATTTATATGCGTGAGTTTTCATTAATCCCTTTTTAAATGCTTTTGCAATATATATTTTTGGGACTGAGAATACATGCGCTGCTTTTATAAATGTTTTACGAAATAGACACGAGTAATCGAAACTACATTCTATGGTTGAATTATCGAAATCGAATATGCCCCTTTTTATTAAGTCTGGTAATCTAAGAATTAGGGAACAGACGCCCTAATTGACGCGAATCCTAAAGATAGATCTATTGGGCCTAACAAACCCCATCCAAAGTACCGGATGCTTTAGTACTTCGAAATTTATATCATATCCGAAGGGTGTCCCGGAATGATGGGGATATTCTTATATATGCATCTTGTTATTGTCGGTTACCAGGTGTTCACCATATGAATGATTTTTATCTCTATGTATGGGATGTGTATTGAAATATGAAATCTTGTGGTCTATTGTTACGATTTGATATATATAGGTTAAACCTATAACTCACCAACATTTTTGTTGACGTTTTAAGCATGTTTATTCTCAGGTGATTATTAAGAGCTTCCGCTGTCGCATACTTAAATAAGGACAAGATTTGGAGTCCATGCTTGTATGATATTGTGTAAAAACTACATTCAAGAAACTTATTTTGTTGTAACATATTTGTATTGTAAACCATTATGTAATGGTCGTGTGTAAACAGGATATTTTAGATTATCTTTATTTGATAATCTACGTAAAGCTTTTTAAACCTTTATTGATGAAATAAAGGTTATGGTTTGTTTAAAAATGAATGCAGTCTTTGAAAAACGTCTCATATAGAGGTCAAAACCTCGCAACGAAATCAATTAATATGGAACGTTTTTAATCAATAAGAACGGGACATTTCAATGCTGAGGGTCAATGGGGCATCCGCAGGGTTCAATCGATTGCCATACCTGTCTTTATCACCACATCTCACACAAAAGCTTAGTAGATAATTCGTTAGTACCTATCACTAACCATAATTATCTAATCACATGGCACCTACATTCAATTATCCCTTTCCCCCCACTTGTATGTTTGACACAACTCGGGGTTTGGGAACATGACACTCACGTGTACATGCTGCCAAACCTATGCTCTGATACCAAGTTTTAACACCCTTGATTTTTTTTTTAAAAATACACAGCGGACGTTATTACAAATATTATCACATATAAAGTCATATTACACAAAATCACCGGTGTTACTTAATTACAGACCATATTATAAAAATTGTATACATAAAACATCAGAGTCACACTGTGTCAAACATCTTCAGTCGCCCTGCGATACCCACCAAAAGCCGCTAATACACACCTGCAGGGCAAAACACTGTGGGGGAGTTAGCATAATGCTAAGTGAATGGCAATATCTAGGTGGACATCACTACAAGCATCAAGCACAGCTTAAAGACACTGGTCACTAATCACTTAAAGCCATAAACAAGAGGACCGGCAACCCGTAGCTGATCAAGCTGGAATATACCGATAGCCCCCATTACTGAATCACTGGTATAGTCTTCCAGGAGTGACGCACTCGTCATTCACACTATACCACCAATCAGTAACGCTTGGACCCAATACTACTACCCGACACCAAGGTAAATAGCATTGACCTCTTACGTCGCACAAAACACCTCGACGCACGTCGCACAAAACACCTCGACGTTCACTGGGTGCGCACATAATCACATATAGTCACTGCACTGGTCACAGACTCATTACACAGTCTAATTAAGCATGGCACGGATCACTATACTTGTCACTGTATTATCACATCCATAAAGATAATCCCACTCACCGATACCAGCACAACTCAGTGATCTAATGTTACTGAGTATTCACTTCCACTTTGTCACCTAAAAACAATACACACAAGTTAGTAAATCGTATCTCAATTACTAACTTTACTATAATATCAAAATCACTTAACACGATATAGACGATACATGTTATCTCATACATATATCATCATACGAAGTACATACATACATACATATATATATATATATACATATATATATATATATATACATATATATATATATATATATACATATATATATATATACATATACATATATATATATATATATATATATATATATATACATACACTACATATAGAAATCATGTACATATTCGCATATATGTCCAAGTCGTTAAAGTGATGCACTAAATATGATAACGAACGAAGCGTTAATAAACGAGCGATGATACATGTAGGCATACACATATACTCTCATATATACCTATATATACACACACTAGCACATATATATATACATATATATATGTACATATATATATATATATACATATATATATGTACATATATATATATATATATATATATATATATATATATATGTACATATATATATATATATATATATATATATATATATATATGTACATATATATATATATATATATATATATATATATATATATATATATATATATATATATATATATATACTCTTACATATGTATGCCCATAAGTACACGCTAAGTCCAAATGAGCGGTTCTCACCAATTACACAAAGTACACTATAATTGACACATACACACAATTTATCACACTTAACTATTGATAATGCTAAAAACGAACATATATTTCATAGCATTATTCCTCAAGAAAGACAAGCTTTTAGTTGCAATTGTTCTATTTACAAGTGATATTAGTTTAAATAATAAAAGGTGAAGACAAAAGACAGATTCGACGAATTGAAGACGCAAACGACCAAAAAGCTCAAAAGTACAAAAGACAATAAAAAAGGTTCCAATTATTGATAAGAAACGTCTCAAAATTACAAGAGTACAAGATTCAAAACGAAAAGTACAAAATATAAAATTGTACGCAAGGACGTTCGAAAATCCGGAACCGGGACCAGAGTCAACTCTTAACGCTCGACGCAACGGACTAAAAATTACAAGTTAACTATGTATATAAATATAATATAATATATAATTAATTATATTAATTATATATATATTATATATATAAATAAAAACCGTCGGCAGAGAAAGACTCCAAGGACTGAGCTGTAAATTCATTCTCCGCGACTCGCGGAGTTTGAAGAGGATTTTGCCGCGAGTCGCGGAGCCCCAAAAAACGACTCTGCCTATAAAGCAAACCGAATTCTGATCATTTTTCATAATCTTTTTCTCTCTTCTCTCATATGTACACGATATATATATATATATATATATATATATATATATATATATATAATTTATATTTTAATTTTAATTATAATTCTAATAATAAGGGTATGTTAGCGAATGTTGTAAGGGTGTAAGTCGAAATTCTGTCCGTGTAACGCTACGCTATTTTTAAATCATTGTAAGTTATGTTCAACCTTTTTATATTAATGTCTCGTAGCTAAGTTATTATTATGCTTATTTAATCCGAAGTAATCATGATGTTGGGCTAATTACTAAAATTGGGTAATTGGGCTTTGTACCATAATTGGGGTTTGGACAAAAGAACGACACTTGTGGAAATTAGACTATGGGCTATTAATGGGCTTTATATTTGTTTAACTAAATGATAGTTTGTTAATGTTAATATAAAGATTTACAATTGGGCGTCCCTATAAATTACCATATACACTCAATCGGACACGATGGGCGGGGTATTTATATGTACGAATAATCGTTCATTTAACCGGACACGGGAATGGATTAATAGCCACTAGAATAATTAAAACAGGGGTGAAGTTACATTCAAGGGTAATTGGTGTAATTGTTAACAAAGTAGTAAAACCTTGGTTTACACGCAGTCGATAACCTGGTGTATTCATTAAACAAAGTATTAAAACCTTGTTACAATTCGAATCCCCAATTAGTTGGAATATTTAACTTCGGGTATAAGAATAATTTGATGAGGACACTCGCACTTTATATTTATGACTGATGGACTGTTATGGACAAAAACCAGACGGACATATTAAATAATCCAGGACAAAGGACAATTAACCCATGGGCATAAAACTAAAATCAACACGTCAAACATCATGATTACGGAAGTTTAAATAAGCATAATTCTTTTATTTCATATTTAATTTTCTTTATTTTATATTTAATTGCACTTCTAATTATCGCACTTTTATTTATTGTTATTTAATCGCACTTTTAATTATCGTACTTTTTAATTATTGCAATTTTATTTTATCGCACTTTTATTATTCGCAATTTCATTATCGTTATTTACTTTACGCTTTAAATTAAGTCTTTTATTTATTTATTTTACATTAGGTTTTAACTGCGACTAAAGTTTTAAAATCGACAAACCGGTCATTAAACGGTAAAAACCCCCCTTTATAATAATAATATTACTTATATATATGTTTGTATTTTTATAAAAGTAAACTAATATAGCGTTGAGCTTTGTTTAAAGATTTCCCTGTGGAACGAACCGGACTTACTAAAAACTACACTACTGTACGATTAGGTACACTGCCTATAAGTGTTGTAGCAAGGTTTAAGTATATCCATTCTATAAATAAATAAATATCTTGTGTAAAATTGTATCGTATTTAATAGTTTTTCCTAGTAAAATATAAACTATTTCGTATACACCTCGCATAACATCAAGTATTTTTGGCGCCGCTGCCGGGGACACTCTTAAACGCCGGAAGCGCAACGCTAATATAAAAAAAAAAGATTTTTAGCTTAACTTTTATTAAAATTCATTTTTGTAAAAATACGTTTTAATTATTCAAAAATATAAAAAGAAAAACAAAAGTATAAGTATTTTTAAGATTTTGTTAAATATTTAAGTTTTATAAGTTTCTTTATTTTTAGTTTAGTTTATAAAAATATAAGTTTTATTTTAATATCTTTTATATATTTAAAAACAGAAAACAGAAAAAAAAAAAAAAAAAAACGCGTAAAAATTTCAAACTGCTCCAGATCTGAAATTCTGAACCCCGCGACTCGCGGGGTTTGAAGCATTATATACCGCGACTCGCGGAGCTTCTCTGACACGCGAACAGGAAGCCCTAATTCAGCATTAATTACGGGTATTAATTATTATTATTATTATTATTATTAGTTTAATTATTATTATTATTATTATTATTAGTTTTATTTTAAGATTTACTTTTTATTTAATTTGTTTAAATTAGTTTTATTAAATTGTAAAATTAATAGTTTTATTAAAAAAATAATATAAAAATAATATTTTTATAAAAATTGTAATTTTTACAACTTTTTGTATATTTTTATATTTTGTCCCTTTTTAATCGTTTTAGCGTAATATTTGTATTTTTAGCTCATATTTAATTTTAAACTTAGTTTTTGCCATAGTCATTTTTACTCCTATATTTTTAGGCTTTGCCGTAGAATTCCTTAAGTGCTTTTTCTTTAGACTAAGATTTAGGTGCTTTAGAATTTTGCGACGCCTTTTTAAGTTTTAGTTTCTTTTTACGTTATTTCCATTTGGGATTTAGTTTTTCCTGTAAGCTTTAATATTTTTAGACCTTTTACTATGTATCAATTATCATTCCAATTAGTAATTTCAATTTGCGATTATAATTTTAAGTTAGTTGTAGTAATAAGGTTAGGTTAGTAAAGTATTTTTAAGTTTTTATAAGTTTCTTTTATTTTTCCGTCACCTTTTATTTTTCAACCATTTTTCTTTTTCGACCTTTTGCGACGAACTCTTTTTCTCTCTTATTTCTCGCCATTCTAGTTTTTAGGACTTAGAATTTTTTCTACTTCTTATCTAAATTTCTTAAAATTACGAAAATTTATTTTAAGTGGTTAAATTGATAGACATCAAAATTTTCTGGTTCGTAGTAATAGTTGGATTTGTACGTGGATCGGGTTATTGGAGCCAAACAGTCCTCAATTATATTGAGACCAAACGAATCCTGCCCCTCTGCTGCATCTTTTGGCTATTCAAAACGTGGGCAAAATCAGAAAAGTCTATTGATTGGATAACTTATTATAATTTTTCTTTCCTTTTAAAAACTAATAGGATATTCAGTGAATGCACCGAGCAAGACGTTCATCACCTTTTGTACGTTCACCACCTGTAACTAGATCAAGACATTTAGCAAATATTACCGCCGTTGATTTTTCTTTAGAATCGTCATCCAGTCGACCAAGTACTTCAGTTCAAATTTCCGATAATCCATTTTTTGAACCCGACCTCACAATTGAGAATCCGGAGAATATTCAGGAACGGTTCGTAGATCCTGAACCATTAAACTTTTCTCCGGAACCACCAATCATTCAAAGAGAGATTGTTGAGGAACGAACCATTAAATCAGAATCATCTAGTGATACCGATTCAACAAATTCAATTATGGAGAATCTGGAACCTCTAAATATGGAAGACCGAATGAGAGCTAAACGCACTGGCCAAGGTCACGCAATTACTCATCCAGACATTAATGCGCCAGATTATGAAATCAAAGGACAAATTCTACACATGGTGACTAATCAATGCCAATTTAGTGGTGCGCCGAAGGAAGATCCAAATGAACATCTACGTACCTTTAATAGGATCTGCACACTATTTAAAATCCGAGAAGTGGAGGATGAACAGATATATCTCATGTTATTTCCCTGGACTTTAAAGGGAGAAGCCAAAGATTGGTTGGAATCGTTACCTGAAGGGGCGATTGATACATGGGACGTTTTAGTTGACAAATTTCTTAAACAATTCTTTCCTGCATCTAAAGCCGTAAGACTTCAAGCAGAAATTGTTACGTTCACACAGAAGCCAAATGAAACTCTATATGAGGCGTGGACTAGATATGGAAAGTTGTTAAGAGGATGTCCGCAACATGGTTTAGACATCTGTCAAATAGTACAAATATTCTACCAAGGATGCGACATCACTACAAGAAAAGACATAGATATAGCAGCTGGTGGTTCTATTATGAAGAAAACCGAAACTGATGCTTACAAAATTATTGATAACACTGCTTCCCACTCACATGAGTGGCACCAAGAAAAAGATATCATTAGATCATCTAAAGCAGCTAGAGCCGATTCTAGCCATGACTTAGATTCCATTTTCGCAAAGATAGATGCTGTGGAGAGACGAATGGAAAAGATGACTAAGGATATTCACTCAATACGAATTAGTTGTGAGCAGTGTGGAGGACCACATTTGACAAAAGATTGTCTCAGTATTGAATTAACAATGGAACAAAGAGAGAATATTTCATACATAAACCAAAGGCCTGGAAATAATTATCAGAATAATTATCAACCGCCAAGACCGATTTACAATCAAAACCAGAATTATAACCGAAATATTCCATACAACAACCAGCAAGGTCCTAGCAATCAACAAGTATCCAATAATACTTACAATCAGCAAAGACCTAATTTTCAAAACAAACCACCACAACAAACCGATGATAAAAAACCAAATTTAGAAGATATGATGACGAAGCTAGTTGAAACGCAAACGCAGTTTTTCACATCTCAAAAACAAACTAATGAACAAAATGCTCAAGCATTTAGAAATCAACAAGCTTCTATTCAAAATCTGGAACAAGAAGTGAGTAACCTAGCAAGGTTAATAGGTGAAAGAAAACCGGGAAGTCTACCTAGTGATACAAATGCTAACCCCCGGAATGAAACAGCTAAAGCTATTACCACAAGAAGTGGTACAACACTTAAACCACCTGAAATACCTGTAACTTCTGATGAAACTATTCCTACTCCACAAGAACCACAACCTGATCAAGATAAGGAAAAAGAACTGGTAGTTGAGAAGGTTAATGAAGATAACACAGTTAAGGATAAACCTTATGTTAAACCATACCAACCACCACTTCCTTACCCGAGTAAAATGAACAAAGAAAAACTTGAAGCCGAGCAATCCAAATTCTTGGATATGTTTAAACAGATAAATGTAAATCTTCCTTTCATTGATGTGATTTCAGGAATGCCAAGATATGCTAAATTCTTGAAAGATCTAATCTCAAATAGAAAGAAAATGGAAGAACTCTCGGCTGTTACTATGAATGCTAATTGTTCAGCAGTGCTGTTGAATAAAATACCAGAAAAATTATCTGATCCAGGAAGTTTCACAATTCCATGTTTTCTGGGTAGTCTTAGTTCAATAGAAGCATTGGCAGACTTAGGTGCTAGTATAAATCTAATGTCGTATTCACTATACGCTAAACTAGACCTTGGAGAATTGAAACCAACCAGAATAAGCATACAACTAGCCGATAGATCAATAAAATATCCTAGAGGGATAATGGAGAACATGCTAGTTAAAGTTGGTAATTTAGTATTTCCAGTAGATTTTGTTGTTTTGGACATGGAAGAAGATTCTCAAGTTCCTCTCATATTAGGAAGACCATTCTTAAACACGGCTAAAGCAATGATAGACGTATTCGGTAAGAAACTGACCCTAAGTATAGAGGATGAGAGTGTTACCTTTTCAGTTGATAGAGCAATGCAACAACCACAATCTGCAGATGATACATGTTATTATATTCAAACTATAGATGCACATGCAGAATTATTAGAAGAATTTCTAGAATTACAAGGAACAGGAGAATGTTCTTTAGGAGAAGGTAATGAACAAATTGATGAAGCGGAAATGTTAGCTACACTTATAGCTAATGGATATGAACCAACAACAGAAGAAATTCAAATGCTAAAAGAAGAAGACAGATATCGATATAAATCATCGATAGAAGAACCTCCGAAATTAGAGTTAAAGCCACTTCCAAACCATTTGGAATACGCTTATTTACATGGTGAATCTGAATTACCTGTAATAATATCGTCTTCTCTTACTGAAAATGAGAAATCACAACTCATTTCTGTGTTGAAAGCTCATAAACCAGCCATTGCATGGAAGATTCATGATATTAAAGGAATAAGTCCTTCGTATTGCACACATAAAATCCTTATGGAAGAAGGTCATAAAACGTATGTGCAACGCCAACGAAGACTAAATCCTAATATGCAAGATGTAGTTAAGAAAGAGATTATTAAACTGCTAGATGCAGGTTTGATATATCCAATTTCTGATAGCCCATGGGTAAGCCCAGTTCAATGCGTACCTAAGAAGGGTGGCATGACTGTCATTACAAATGAGAAAAATGAGCTTATTCCTACTAGGACTGTAACAGGATGGCGTGTATGTATTGATTATAGAAAATTAAATGACGCCACCAGAAAAGATCACTTTCCCTTACCTTTCATAGATCAAATGTTGGAAAGATTAGCCGGAAATAGTTACTATTGTTTTCTAGATGGATTTTCCGGATATTTTCAAATTCCAATAGCACCCGAAGATCAAGAGAAAACCACTTTCACGTGCCCTTATGGTACTTTTGCTTACAAACGCATGCCATTTGGACTTTGTAACGCCCCTGCAACCTTTCAAAGGTGTATGATGACGATTTTTCACGACATGATAGAAGAATGCATGGAAGTATTCATGGATGACTTTTCAGTCTTCGGTGATACATTTAAATCATGTCTAGTTAATCTGGAACGAATGCTAATTAGATGCGAAAAATCAAATCTAGTACTTAATTGGGAGAAATGCCATTTCATGGTTAAAGAAGGCATCGTTCTTGGACATAAAATTTCAAAAGAAGGAATTGAAGTGGATAGAGCTAAAGTAGATGTAATTGCTAAACTTCCACATCCCACCAATGTTAGAGGAGTTAGGAGTTTTCTAGGGCATGCCGGTTTTTACCGACGTTTCATAAAAGATTTTTCTAAAATTGCCACTCCTATGAATAAACTCCTAGAAAAGGATGCTCCATTCATCTTTTCAGATGAGTGTATCAAATCTTTTAATATTCTTAAAGAAAAACTCACTAATGCGCCGATCATGATAACACCAAATTGGAATCTACCATTTGAACTAATGTGCGATGCAAGTGATTTTGCAATGGGAGCCGTTTTAGGACAAAGGATTGAAAAACGATTTCAACCTATATATTATGCTAGTAAGACATTACAAGGAGCACAAACGAACTATACAACTACTGAAAAAGAACTCCTTGCTATTGTCTTTGCTTTTGACAAATTTTGATCATATCTCGTTCTAGCAAAAACGGTGGACTATACCGACCATTCTGCTCTTAGATACTTATTTTCAAAACAAGATGCTAAACCAAGATTAATCCGTTGGATCTTACTCTTACAAGAGTTTGATATTGAAATCCGAGATAAAAGAGGAGCAGAAAATCTCGCCGCTGATCATCTTTCTCGTCTTGAAAATCCTGAATTAGAAGTTCTAAATGAATCAGCAATACAAGACAACTTTCCTGATGAATATCTATTGAAGATAGATTATAAAGAAATCCCATGGTTTGCAGACTATGCAAACTACTTAGTTTGTGGATTCCTTGAAAAAGGATTATCGTACCAAAGACGAAAGAAATTCTTCAGTGATATAAAACACTATTTTTGGGAAGATCCACATCTGTTTAAAAGTTGTCCCGATGGAATAATACGCCGATGTGTATTTGGAGATGAAGCTAGTAAAATTTTAAACCATTGTCACACAGGACCAACAGGAGGGCATTATGGGCCTCAACTAACAGCAAGAAAAGTTTATAAAGCTGGATTATATTGGCCTACAATTTACAAAGACGCACACCTTCTTTGCAAATCCTGTGATGCATGTCAAAGGGCCGGAAAAATAAGTCAACGTGATGAAATGCCACAAAATGTCATCCAAGTATGTGAAGTATTTGACATTTGGGGTATTGACTTTATGGGTCCATTTCCAAAATCTAATAATAATCTATATATACTCGTAGCCATTGATTATGTATCTAAATGGGCGGAAGCACAAGCTCTTCCAACTAACGATGCACGAGTTGTAGTCAACTTTTTAAAACGTCTTTTTGCAAGGTTTGGAACACCGAAAGCTTTAATAAGTGATCGGGGTACTCATTTCTGTAATAATCAACTTGAGAAAGTTCTTAAAAGATATGGAGTAACTCATAAAATCTCCACCGCATATCATCCACAAACAAGTGGACAAGTTGAAAATACCAACCGAGCTTTAAAACGTATTCTAGAGAAAACCGTAGGATCAAATTCGAAGGAATGGTCCATTAAATTGGAGGATGCACTCTGGGCTTTTAGAACAGCCTACAAAACTCCAATTGGAACCACACCTTTTAAACTTGTTTATGGAAAAGCATGTCATCTTCCAGTAGAAATTGAACACAAAGCATTTTGGGCTTTGAAAACATGTAATCTTGATTTACATGAAGCTGGACGTCTACGATTAAGTCAACTAAATGAATTAGAAGAATTAAGACATGAAGCATACGAAAATTCGTTAATCTATAAAGAAAGAACGAAGAAATGGCATGATAAAAGAATCAGAAGTTCAAAAGAATTTAAAGAAGGAGACAGAGTTCTTCTTTTCAATTCACGATTCAAGCTATTTCCTGGAAAATTGAAATCAAGATGGTCTGGACCATTCATAGTCAAAAAAGTTTTCCCATACGGAACGATAGAATTAATAAATTCAAATGGGATTGAATTTAAAGTTAATGGTCACAGAGTTAATCATTACATACATGGTCCGATGGAAGTCGACAACGAAGTTAATCACAATTTCGACACCACGGCTAACTAAGTGTGGGGAGAATCAAGTCTTTAAAGGATAATATGTATTTCTGTTAGAGTTAGATTGTCTGTTTTCGTGTAGTTCTCGAAAATGGAACCCGAATGGTCTTTCCCTAGCAGACCCTAAAGAACTAGTCTTCTCCCCCCATTCTGAATTTTTATTTTTTTTTAGGTTTTTACGAAATGAAGACTGCCTGTGAACTAAACCATGGTCTAATGCTACACGCTTTGATCACTAAACGTAATAATGACATACTCCCGAGTGAAATAGTATCAGTAATCAGAGAAAGAATGGACGGAGTTAGAAAAGAATCCAGATGCGAAGATAATAAGTTACAATTTGGTAAAGGAAAATCAAAATCCGCAGCAAAAAGAAGAGCACGACACCTAGAAAGATGTCACAAATGCGGAAAATGGTCACATGGAGGTAAATGTTCAAATAATCAAACCTATTCAAATACCGAATTTGTTACTTTATGCAGAGACGGACCGTTCATATGTTTAGAAGAAAAGACACTGAATGCTCGAGGTTACGCCTATGTAGCCATGGAAAATCAATTAAACCGACTATCTTATGAATGAGATAGATCTTATAACTAAGAAATCTATTCCACAGGTATGTCTGTACAGTTTTTATTTTTATTTTTATTTTTAACCTTTTGATAATAAACGCTAATTTGTTCGCTAAAAAGTATTAAATTGGTATTGAATAAAATTAGGTTTGGCGACCGAAATTATTGATATCATTCAAAAATTTATTACATCACTGCGAAATTTAACGTTTATTCTTAAGGTATAAATATCTTTAAACAATCAACCCAAAATATTTCAAAAATTCGTCATGGGTTAAATTAGGTCTTGGAACCGAAATTACTTTACCGAAAAGAGGGGCGCATATTTTTGATAATATTTGATTGATTAAAGTGGGATAAAAAGACAAAAAGATTTTTAATTTTATTTTTACCATATTTTTTAAAATTAATATTTAAATCTTAAATTAATATTGTAAACTTTGTAAAAACAATATATTTAAAATTGTAAATATTTGAAAAATTAATATAAGTTTGATATGAATTTATAAATTTTTAAATTAAGTTTGGTGTGAATTTTTAATTTTTAAAATATGAATTTTTAATTTTATGCATTTCAAATTTTAAGTTTGGTGTGAATTTTTAATATTAATTTTGAATTTTATATTTAAGTTGTGTGAATTTAAAAACAAAAACTTACTTTATCTCATTAAGTTAAGAATATGATTTTTAAAATTCGTCGTAAGTTGAAGACTAGGTCTTTGAACCGAAATTGCTTTACCCGAGGGAGGGACGAGAACTTTTATTATCATTATTTTTAATCTTATTGAATTAGAGTATGCCAAAAACATTGAAAAAACCCAAAAATCTTAGCTTTTAAAACAATCGCTACAAAAAGACAAATTTTAAAATTTTGTCGAAGGACGGACTAGGACATCGATCCGAAACGACCTCGTCCTAAATAACAAGGGAAACAAAATTTTAAAATTAAATACTTAATTGTTTTATAAGTTAAAGATTATAAAAAAAAAAAAGAGCAAACTCCGCGACTCGCGGAGTTTGAAAGGGAAATCTCCGCGACTCGCGGAGGGACCAAAACCCAGAAAAAAAATAAAACGTAAAAACAGATCAGTTTACTCCCCACAAAAACACACTGCGAAGAACACAGCGAAAAAACCCCGAAAATACACGAAAAACACCCCCAAAAATCCCAATTTTTAACCGTTAATCACCAAATTTTTTGCTAAAATCATGTTGAGAAGGATGCTATCTAAGAATTACTCAAGAAAAACGGTAAATTTCTACACCTAAACACCATTTAATTCGAAATTTGATGTTCTTGAGCAATTTTTTCCCCAATTTGATTTTGATGCTTTTTAGTGTAATTAGGCTTAAATTGTTTATGTATTATGTTTGTATAACCTAGATTGATGCTGTTTAACATGATTAGAAGCCTTAAACTTCAAATTTTGAATAATCTAGGGTTTGTGTTCTTGAGCAAATTTGGGGCTTTTTGATATAAACAGGTTATGGCCGATTTTTGTCATGAATTGTTGCTAAATTAAGTAGTGTAACATGTTTAGGTAGTTAAATGATCCAAACTTTGAGCCTAAACATGATTTTGAGAATTAAAGTGGACTTTTTCAAGTCTAAAATTCATGAACTTGATTTTTGAAAGATAATGCCATTTGAGACTTGTTTAATTGCTAGTAATGATTATTTTGACATGTTATTTGAGTTGAATGCTTATGAACTTGGCGAACATTTTCGTATATGCTTATTTGAAAAAGTGTAGATTTGATAAAAATGTGAAAATGAGCTTAAGTTTGATATAAATTGATAATGTCATTGTAATTATTTTGATTGATGATTTTGCTGACACTAATGCATATTTGGATGCACAAAAATTGTGTTTGATGTGTTTTGCAGAATGAAAGGGGTGAATCTTCATCCCAAGCCCGCAATGCTCCTGCTGAGAATTTGGAACAACAGGAGGTGGATAACTACTACAAGCAGGATATACCTCATCCAGTCATGACCTTTTCCGATATGCACTTGGAAGAGTTGCACCCGAACCTGAGATTTGACAGACTTTGGATAGATTATCCAAAATATCAACGGGGTTTGCATACTCTTCATTCTAAGGTTGTTGAGGTACCGAGGGTCATAGAATGGGGACCCTTAGAAGCTGTAGAATTGGCCGGGCCAATTAGGGAATTACTTGTACAGAGGTATGGTAATTCTTCTTTTAATGACTGGATATGTTTATTCACCATACGTAGACCTGTATATAAAGTATGGTGTGAAGAATTGTTATGTAGTATAGAGTTGAATGATCGGGTAGCTAGTTTACTGGACATGGCTCAGGCTTTACGTATATATACGCCTGAGGAGTTAGCGTCTGCCGATTGTAGAGGATTGATACTAAACGGTAGAAAGATAGATGAGAATTTTGATACACACGGTGTGTGGAGTCAAATGACAAGCCATCACCGTTTCAAAGGGGGAAATTACTCTTATTTGGATATAGATAGAGCCGAATTAAGAGTGATACATAGGTTTTTAGCTAATTCGATTACACAAAGGGGTAAGAACAAAGAAAAAGTAAATGAACATGATTTGTTTTACCATATGTGTATTCGAGACCCACAAAGCGCTGTAAATATACCATATTGTGTGGGTTATTATTTATCAGCTATGGTTCGGGGGATGCGACCACATAGCATAATAGGAGGTGGTATTTTTATTACTTTGATTGGTGAATATCTCAGTGTGGATATAAGTCGGGGGGGATTATTAGTAGAAGAACCGGAACCCCGCGATACTATAGGTTTAAATGTATACCATGGTGCGAAAGTTTTGAAGAGGCGAAATAACGCCGCAGTACGATACCATGGTAGACATCCACAGGTGGAGAGAAACCAGCAGCAAGGTAATGTAGGAGGGGGGAATGAGATGCAATAAATGCATAGGTTTATAGCTTCTCAGGAATACGAAAATGCTAGACAGAGAGCATTTGAAGATTGGCAAGTTCATCAGAACCAAATCATAGCTCATTGCCAACATATAGGTAGAAACTATATTCCTACACCGAAACCCATCTTCCCTCCTTGGTCTATAGAGATGCAGCCACCATATCCTACGTATGACCCTGCCGAAGCATTCTATAGCACTTATGGTTATGCCTGGAACCCCTATTGGTACCAATATCATCCTTAGTTTACTTATTTTTTTTTATTTTGTAATTTGTAATTATTGATACGTTTAATACTTTTGTTAATATTGTAATCATTTTTATAATTGTCTAACTTTTATTCTTAGATTTTAATAATTTTTGAATGTGGGGTAATATACCAAACTTCAAAAATATGTATATATGTTTGCAGTTTATCTTATGTACACAACAGGGTAAAACAACGCATTTTCAAAGACTGGCATTAAGTTCAGCAAAAGCAACTAATTTTGACGACAAGATGCAAAATATATGTGAAATAACAACAAGACGGAATGAACAAATGATGTGCACCATTTATCATTCAGCAAACAAACGCCAATATATTTGGAAACTTTGGTAAAATTTAATCATTTTCACACAAATCACCCTCAATAATTTAAATTGTTACTGATTTCTTGCAAATGAGGGCATTGCAAGATCTTAAGTGTGGGAAGGGGTTAAATTCTTTCGGATTTTAAAATTTTTTACTTTATACACTTGGTTACCATTAAAAATACTAGTAAAGCAGTAGTTGTATTAGAATCTAGTGCTCTCTGATAAAAAAGAACAGCCCTAGTCTTATATACTGACTACCCAATTCTAGTAAAATTTTTCAAAATTTTCAATTAAATGAATTCAAAATCATGTTTATACATATTTATGAACGATAAAACTAGGTTTTAACACCGAAATTATTGTTACCTCGGAAAGGACATAAATTAAGAAACAAACTAAAATGTCAAAATTCATTTAAAATGGAATAGAGGACGATAAAAAGAAAAATAAAAAGCCAAGTGTGGGAAAATTTACCAAGTGATCTTAAACATATGTCACATATATCTGTAACAAATAACTGAAAATACTTTTGCTTTGGACTAAACTAAACTGTTTTACCCGATGAAAGAAAAGAAGAGATGGATCTACACGATGAATCAATTCCATCATTAAAAGGAAGTAAAGTCTTCCGAAAAAGAAACGCGCTTCTTGATTTAGGTCATGAAGTTGTCGTCCAGACCAGCTGTAGGTTGACGAAAAATCTAGAAAAGTCATCTCTAAAATCAGCAGGAAATCCACGGACCTCAGCATTAAACAGGGTCGCCAAGTGGTCAGATTTATCCTAACCATGAGAAGGATTTATCTCGTACAATGGAGGGGCACCGTGCAAATTAGCTTGATAAGACTAATGAATCAGATCCCCAGAAAGGATAATCTCCTTAAAGATTAAAAATCAGCTTTTAAGACTGATATTACTCAATCCTAGAGATTGACCTTAAAGATTGAGAATTACAAACTCATGGAATTCAATGATATCTAAACTCGAGCTTGAACGAGAAAATATTTTGATCAAAATTACAAACCGATTTGTTTTCTGAAAACCCTATTTTCAATACGTTCATTACCATTGAACGTAAAATCCTAGGAATTCACCTGGAATTCATTAGGTCACCTGAACTAAATCGGGTGTCAACCGTAAGAACGGTGGTTGCATAGGGGTCAAAGACAGGACCTTGTGCCAGACCGAAAAATTATAAGGGTGAGCTTTACTATTGCTCCTACCAAGGATAGTAATTGCGTCCGACACGTTATAGACCATAATTAAAAGCATGTCAGGGGACATTGCCTTAACAGTTGCTTGTTCAACGCTTTCCTTTACAACCGGACGGTAGTTTGCCGAAAGGTAATATACGGAACAAGTAAACTGGACGTGTTGCTTTCCTAATACAAGGTTAGCAAGTGGGTGACACAAAACCGCAAGTTTTGAGCTAAAATTTTCAAATCTAAAACCCACCAAACCCACAAAAATATTTTGCAAACACCGGTAAAGGGTTATTCCGGAAAACTTATCTAGGGTAAAAACTAGATTTAATTTTCAATAGATCAAATGTTTTCATAAAGATCCAATTTCCTTAATGGATCTAAATTTTTATAGTCATGTGGGACTGTAAACCATATCGTTACTACCATTGTTTATATCGCCGTATAGAAATCACTGATGTACAAAGTGTGAAGAATAAAGAAGTGATTCTAGTATTTCAAGACGATATTGCTTGAGGACAAGCAACGCTCAAGTGTGGGAATATTTGATAATGCTAAAAACGAACATATATTTCATAGCATTATTCCTCAAAAAAGACAAGCTTTTAGTTGCAATTGTTCTATTTACAAGTGATATTAGTTTAAATAATAAAAGGTGATAAAAGACAGATTCGACGAATTGAAGACGCAAACGACCAAAAAGCTCAAAAGTACAAAAGACAATCAAAAAGGTTCCAATTATTGATAAGAAACGTCTCGAAATTACAAGAGTACAAGATTCAAAACGAAAAGTACAAAATATAAAATTGTACGCAAGGACGTTCGAAAATCCGGAACCGGGACCAGAGTCAACTCTTAACGCTCGACGCAACGGACTAAAAATTACAAGTTAACTATGTATATAAATATAATATAATATATAATTAATTATATTAATTATATATATATTATATATATAAATAAAAACCGTCGGCAGAGAAAGACTCCAAGGACTGAGCTGTAAATTCATTCTCCGCGACTCGCGGAGTTTGAAGAGGATTTTGCCGCGAGTCGCGGAGCCCCAAAAAACGACTCTGCCTATAAAGCAAACCGAATTCTGATCATTTTTCATAATCTTTTTCTCTCTTCTCTCATATGTAAACGATATATATATATATATATATATATATATATATATATATATATATATATATATAATTTATATTTTAATTTTAATTATAATTCTAATAATAAGGGTATGTTAGCGAATGTTGTAAGGGTGTAAGTCGAAATTCTGTCCGTGTAACGCTACGCTATTTTTAAATCATTGTAAGTTATGTTCAACCTTTTTATATTAATGTCTCGTAGCTAAGTTATTATTATGCTTATTTAATCCGAAGTAATCATGATGTTGGGCTAATTACTAAAATTGGGTAATTGGGCTTTGTACCATAATTGGGGTTTGGACAAAAGAACGACACTTGTGGAAATTAGACTATGAGCTATTAATGGGCTTTATATTTGTTTTACTAAATGATAGTTTGTTAATGTTAATATAAAGATTTACAATTGGGCGTCCCTATAAATTACCATATACACTCAATCGGACACGATGGGCAGGGTATTTATATGTACGAATAATCGTTCATTTAACCGGACACGGGAATGGATTAATAGCCACTAGAATAATTAAAACAGGGGTGAAATTACATTCAAGGGTAATTGGTGTAATTGTTAACAAAGTAGTAAAACCTTGGTTTACACGCAGTCGATAACCTGGTGTATTCATTAAACAAAGTATTAAAACCTTGTTACAATTCGAATCCCCAATTAGTTGGAATATTTAACTTCGGGTATAAGAATAATTTGATGAGGACACTCGCACTTTATATTTATGACTGATGGACTGTTATGGACAAAAACCAGACGGACATATTAAATAATCCAGGACAAAGGACAATTAACCCATGGGCATAAAACTAAAATCAACACGTCAAACATCATGATTACGGAAGTTTAAATAAGCATAATTCTTTTATTTCATATTTAATTTCCTTTATTTTATATTTAATTGCACTTCTAATTATCGCACTTTTATTTATTGTTATTTAATCGCACTTTTAATTATCGTACTTTTTAATTATTGCAATTTTATTTTATCGCACTTTTATTATTCGCAATTTCATTATCGTTATTTACTTTACGCTTTAAATTAAGTCTTTTATTTATTTATTTTACATTAGGTTTTAACTGCGACTAAAGTTTTAAAATCGACAAACCGGTCATTAAACGGTAAAAACCCCCCTTTATAATAATAATATTACTTATATATATGTTTGTATTTTTATAAAAGTAAACTAATATAGCGTTGAGCTTTGTTTAAAGATTTCCCTGTGGAACGAACCGGACTTACTAAAAACTACACTACTGTACGATTAGGTACACTGCCTATAAGTGTTGTAGCAAGGTTTAAGTATATCCATTCTATAAATAAATAAATATCTTGTGTAAAATTGTATCGTATTTAATAGTTTTTCCTAGTAAAATATAAACTATTTCGTATACACCTCGCATAACATCAACTATTTAAAAACCCAAGTCAAACTACAATTGAGTCACGGGGTCCAAACGAGCGATCCAACAACTTAAACATACACTTTATGTTAAATTCATCCAAATAAGTCATTGCAAAATGGGCGAGTCATAATCGTCACACAAAGTTCACTACATGCCATAATCACACTTACAATTTATAGACCCAAATAAAATCCACAAATGGGTCGCAGGTTCAAATGGGCAAACTAACAACTTAAATTTGTACAACCATATTAACGGGTCGAGTTAAACATCTATATGTACCCAAAACATAAACCCGCTTATTTTTTTTCTTCTTTCTTCTTTTAAATACTCCAACACTTGAGTCAAAACTAAATGGGCATAACCATTCAACATAAATTTACACGGATGGGTCGGGGTCCAAACGGGTCAACAAATCGACATATGAACCTAGAAAACGACAACCACCGCAACCCGGCCACCAACCACCACCGCTGGCCGCCAGCTGCAGCCGGAAGTGGCGGTCTGCTGCCAGAAACAGCAGCAAAAACGCTGCAGCAGCATCAGCTGAAAACAGTAGCAGCAGCGTGAGCTGCTGCCCCACTCGGTTCCGTCTTCGCAATTTGATTTTCGGGCTGTTTTTTTGGCAAATTACGGGTATACAAAAATGCACTAACATGTTTAGATCATCAAGCAAACATACAATAAGCTAAACCACATATAAATTTCATGATTCAAGTTCATAATTACCCATTTTCACATTTTTTTTGTCAAGAACAATAACAACATAATTATAACATCAAATTAATGATATATACTAGTCCTTGATCTTAGAACAATGCTAAAATTCGAATTATAAAATCCAAATCCTCCAAATACACCCAATTTAAGTATAAATTGCAATTTATATTTTCTCATGAACCCTAAAAAAACATGGATTAATTACTAATTTAAAGAGACAAACCTGATTGTAGCATGTTAGAAAAGCAAGAATTCGAATCATGCACCTGAATTTCATCCACGATTTGCAAGAATTGAAGCTAGGGTTTTATTTTGTGTATGTGTGTATCTTAGTCGATAGGTGGAAAGGGGAAAAACAAGAACCGACTAGTAAATAAACAATGGGCTGCTTTTTGTTTCATTAAATGGTTTTAAACCCATACCCGATAAAATACGGGTATTTACCAGTTTACTGAAACGTTGCGCACCTCTTTCGGCAACCCAAACGAGGTCCAAAATAAAAAAAACAAATAAGTTCCATGACCCTTTTCACAAAACGAACCCACTGAACTAATAATTAAATATAAATCATTTATAAATAATTATTACATTTTTTTATTTCACTAAAAACACATTAAAAACGTTTTAAAACATTTAAAAGGCAAAAAGGTAAATTTCACCTAGGCCCGAATTCAAGATGTTACAGAATACAACCTTTGTAGCCTTCTGAAGATCGAATTTGAAAACTCAAAGAAGAGTTCCTCTAAACGGTAGACACCCAAAGTTCCAACCTTGCTTCGATCTATACCTTCTACTTAACGGATCTTTTCTTCTTTCTTATTTTCACAAAAAACCGAACCCAATTATATATTTCAATTATTTTGGTTACTTGAAAATGAGAAAGAGAAATAGCATTTTTGTATGTGTGTTTTGTATCTTTTGTAACATTACATTTTCAATACTAAGACTTGGTATTATATATTACATAATTGATACAATAATACATCTAGTACAAATATAATAAATAAAGATTTGGAAAGATTTGCAAAATCAAATCTTTATATAAAATAAGATTTACAAAATCAAATCATATTTTATAAATCAAATCAAATCTTATATCTTATAAAATATGATTTGCAAAATCTAATCAAACCTCTACATATTTAGATTTGTAAGTATATGTATACACATAAAAAAAACTTACTTAATTTATTAAACCATTAACTAATGATTAATAAATTAATTTCCGATTATAAGGTATATCAAACAATTTACGATTGGCCTTTGTGTGTGACCGAATATGATAAATGGACTTTTATTATTTAATGTCATGGGCATATCTTCGGAATATATGTACCACGGTCAAACCACGGTCGAACCGTAGCCAACCCGAGAACATATTTCCAACAATATACACCAAAGTACTAACTATGTAACTATTAGATACTATTATTCATTAATTGCTTATTCTAAACAATGATGCAACTGTAAGCCACAATGAACACACAAAGCAAAGGAAACCTTAATAAATAACAACAAATACTTACTTTTAGTAGAAGAATCCGCGACCGGATAAAATAGACAACAATTATCGAAAATATATACCTTCAATGTTCAGAGGTCAAACTGGTAGAATACTCACAAAACATACTGGCAGTTACCACCTGTGCTCAAAGTGGATAAATAGATGTTAGAAAAATCCAAAGAAACAAATAAAGTAAAGTTATGGAATCGAAATGAAACAAATAGAAAAACTCACCAGTTGTGATGAATGTATCATTATCATACGGAAGCAACCCCCAAACAGAACCCACGGGTGATTCTCTGAAAAAACTTATAGGTGTTGAACTATATTTATTTCTAAATGGGTGCTCCATAGAACACGATAGAGTCACATATTCAGTACACATCGTGTTTTAAAGCACGCCTTGTTGGTTCACACAACCATTATGTTATTAAGTATAATTCTGATTGGAACTAACAACAATCATCAAAAGATCAACTATAAAAACAACAAAACACTATGATGCACGAAACACATCATACTAAGAACATCACAAAAGCAAAACAATTTATACTGTAGCAATAAAAAAACAATTTACCATGTTTAAATATCCCCTTTCTACTTCATCAAAACAACACAACTTCAATTCACAATTTATATACATACATAAAGAAATAATCTTCAATATATCAATAAAGGTATATATAATTAAGAAGTTTAAAGATGATAAGTGTATAGTGTTAATACGAATCTGTACCCATTACCTATTGGACTCCTTGTGTTTTTTAAAGTTCTGCAGCTGCAATAATATTGAAACCCTAATATCATATTTTTTATATTAATATGTTCTCGAGATTTACATTGTGCAACAAATACTGTAATAGATGAATAAGGCGTAATCCACTCAATCGATTATCATTTTGCAAGAGACTCCTCCTCGCCGACGATCAATAAGCCTACCGTTCCTCTTCCTCATATCAACTGAGGAAGCGACAAAACTAAATTTAATCAATAAGAAGCCACAAAGCATTTCTTGATAATAGTATAACGATGTTGTGTTTAAACTGAAACGACAAAAATTAGGGTTGCTGATAGTGACCTGGAAATCATCGAGCACTTGGTATGAATCGATGAAGATGGCGACGGTGATCAGGTTTTTTGTTTTCTCATCAATAATCAACTGAAGATGGCGTTGGTGTTTCGGTGGTTAGGTTTTCTGATGAACAATAACCAGTCGTGGGATTTGTTGAATAAAGTTCTTGAAAGTATGTAACTGGAGAATATAAATAAGGGAAAAGTATATGAAAATGCACTGAAACTTTCACCAAATTTCTATTGTATGCATCCAACTTTGAAATCTCCTCTTGTATGCATCAAACTTTCTAAATTGTTCTATTGTATGCAATCCATGACCTTTTAAGCAGGTAACAGGTTAGTAAAGTTAATTTTATGACGTAGTTAGTCCCTCAACATAACGAAATCAAAATAAACATCAATTTATCTAACAAAATCATAATGAACATTGATCTTCTTCATCATTGTCATCATCTTCTTTCAAAATCATCACAATTCATAATCAGATTTCAAAAAATTAATTACTCCCGCTGTTAGATAAAATATTTACATCTTCATCCATCCATTCATTATCAACATCATCATCTATTCATCATCTTCATCTTCATCTTCATCATCGTTACAGAATTTTGAACAATGTGCTAGGTAAATTTAGGAATTATAATGGGACGAATAAATTTCACATGTCGCCCTGATTCCCACAAATTAATTTCACATCTTTCTTTAATTTGATTGGTGAAATTTGAACAATGTGCTTGGTTATCTCTCTATTTTATTTTTTCGTCTGTTTTTAATCATAAATTAGTTGCTTTTCAATTACTTCATTTGAAACTTGAATCGGATTTGTTCATTATTAATTAATTGTTCTTATATATACATTTATACATCTTTATTGTTCTTATGTAACTATTTATTTGTTTCTTATATATACACGTATACATCTTTATTTATTCTTTGAATTTTTTTCTCTTGGATTCTTTCATAACAATTAGTTATACGGGAATGTTTTAAAAATTTTATAACAATTGTGAACCATTACATCTTAGTAGCAACAACAGATCGAGCAAAATAATAGAAGAACCGATTTGGCTATTAATTCGAGAATCAACTTTGATATTTGGAACGATTTGGCTAGTGTTATCTCAAATTAAACATAGATTCAAGTTCATTTACATCTACTACAACTATTTGAAACCTCAAATCGAATTGAGAAACATCACTGAATTCCAGATCTGATGGTCAAAGTTGTGTTCATCTTGGTCAAGATTTCAATTAGATTGATGCTTACATCTTATGTGTGAGAAGATAAATTACGAACATTCGGATGTTTATTTGCAACGTATTTTATGTTGGAATCAACATCTATAACTTTCTAAATCATGATTTTAGATTTCGAGCTCATAAAAAGAAAGTTCAGTGTTCATCAATGATTATTAAATTTGTAAAAGTTTGCATCAGAAATCTTTTCAAGAACTCTTAATCAATTCTCTAGCAAGATGTTTCACTCGATTTTAGTCTTCAATTTGATCGTTGGGGATTTGCGTCAAAATCACAGGTGAATCATGATGTTATTTTTACAGAATCGTTGCACTGCACCCGAAAAGAAGATGAAGATTTAACAAACATGATGAAGGGACCAATGAAATTAGGATTTACAAACATGAGGTACTAATAATGTAAATATCTAATTATAGGCTACCTATTATAACAGGTTAAATATATACAATAGAACAATTTAGAAAGTTAAATGCATACAATAAGAGATTTCAAAGTTGAATGCATACAATAATAATTTAGTGAAAGTTCAATGCATTTTCATATACTTTTCCCTATAAATAAATAGAATAGATGTTTGATGTGTGTGGTGGGAAAAAGCGCTAAAAACACGCAGTTGTTTCTAGTGTCGAGATGTAGGACACTGAAAAAAAAAGGAATGTGAGTGAGTGAATTGAAGCTTAATAAAAAGTGTAAATAAAAAAACAAAAGTGGATCTTATTATGTACAGCGGGTTACTATACGTGGGACCCACAGTTGCTTTCTTGTGTATAACACGTGTGACTTTTGTGTTGTTTGAAAAGTGATGGTGAATAAACTACTTTTATTAATGACAAAATTGCTCAAATAGTCCATGTATTTTTATTATTTATCTCAAATCATCCCTGTGTTATATAAACTGCACTAGTCATCCTTAATTGCATTTAAAAGTCCCAAAATAGTCCCTGTGGTAACTTATGTTTCATTCCTCCGTTAGTATACAACATGTGCAAGTCACGTGAGTTATAAAGTTACATATAATACGGAATGATTTGGGATAAATAATAAAAACATTGGGATGATTTGGGTTTAAAACTCATCAAATGGCATGATCTTTTTGTCTCTATGAACAAATTGAGTGAAGCTTCATGATTCAACATCAACATCAAACTCTCGTTCATGTTCATATTTGATAAATATCAACTAATTTGGTGCAAATGCGAATTGTTCATCAGAAAGCATAACCGAAACAATTTGAGGTCTCTGGATCCACCTAGGTGTTAATTAGTGAAATTAATCACCGAATTGAGTTGCTGGATACATATTTCAACTATTTGCACCTTCAAATCGAATTGAGAAACATGTATGAGCTCTCAAATCTGAAGTCAACCTTTAGAATCATTCGGTCAACAATTTAATTGAACTGATTAAAGGAATTTCAGGTTATGAGAACGATTGTCGAGTGTTCTAATGATGATTTCAAGCACATTTCATGAAGGAATCGTGATCTAAAAAGCATTGAATTTCATGTTTTAATTTCAAGTTCAAACGAAGAACACTCCTCCTGTTCATCATTTGAATTTCTGATGAATAGCCAGTGAGAAGAGGAGCCAATTTGAATAAAGTTGATAGAAGACGAACTGATTTGACTCTTAAAAGTCAACATACATGGCTGCCCTTGTACTTGCAAGGAGTTTACCATTATCAGAAAGAAAGTCTAATCTCACCTAACAAAATTTAAAAAAAGAAATAAGAATTAGTTTATGACAGACATCATTAGAAAGAAAGTCTAATCTCAAATGTTTACAACATACCTGAAAGATTCCAAGATTTCAAATATGCCCTTGAGTTGAACCAATATCAATTAAAATCATACAGTACCAATTTTGTGATTAAAATCATCACTGCTATTAGATGATTTTCCAATCGATTTCAAGCTTCAATGTTATCGGATTGCTGATTTCAATTTTATGTTCATGGAGATTGTTGAAGAAGAAGTTGGAGGTTACTATGTGACTTTCAAATTCGTACAGTACCCCATATCGATTGTTGTTACACAGATCTGTACAGATGACGTGTCATATTTGATTTGCTTTTGCTTGTGTGACCTTGAAATCTGCACACGTACCAACGTAACAATTCGAATTTGCACCAAATTTGTTGAATCTCAAATTAGGGTTTGTTCAATATTATTCCGTATTATATGAAGTTTAAAACTCACGTGACTTGCACATGTTGTATACTAACGGAGGAATGAAACGGAAGTTACCACTACTTACCACAGGGACTATTTTGGGACTTTTAAATGCAATTAAGGATGACTAGTGCAGTTTATATAATACAGGGATGATTTGGGATAAATAATAAAAATACAGGGACGATTTGAGCAATTTTGTCTTTATTAATATTTCTTTTTCTATTTTTGGTAGGGGCCATCACGTCTCCATCAGTGGCGGAACTTGAACTCGGATACAGGTGAGGCGGATGTAAAAATTTAATAAATTTTTCATTTTCAGCAGGGGTAAACACTAAAGAAAAAACCTTATTTTTTGGTAAACTTTTTTTTTTGTGTAGTGTAAATTTTTTTTCGTTAAATTCAGGTAGGGCGGATATCCTCTTTGAGTTCCAACAAGTTTTTTAGTTAGGCGCGCGTTGCGGCAGCGAACCCCTTATTTTTTTATATATATAAAACATAATTAACCAGTTTTCGTTGTACACAACTGATAGTGCTCCAAATGAACATATATTTAGGCGCAATATCCTTCTAATATGTAAAGCTTTTAGTTGCAATTGTTCTATTTTATGTAATAATCGTTTAAACAAATAAGTGCGAAGACAAAAGACAGAATCGACGATTTGAAGACGGAAATGACCGAAAAGCTAAAAAGTACAAAGTACAATCCAAGTGGTTCAATTTATTGATGAGAAACGCCTAAAAATGACAAGAGTATAAGCCGCAAAATGCACAGTACAAGATATCTGATCGTACGAAAAGGCGTTCGAAAATTCGGAACTGAGACATAAACCGAGCATCAACGTACAACTCAACGGAGCTAAAATTATAAGTCAACTATGCACAAGAATATAATATAATATATATATAATTATATGAAATTATATATTATTATATTATATATTATAATATTCAGCAGCCCACGTTTAACTCAATTTGGTGAGCTGGAATCCGAAGCTCCGCACTCGCGGAGCTTTAAGGCACAAAAGTACCGCACTCGCGGAGCTGTACAGTTCAAAGTGGGCCTATAAAAGCTCACGCATTCTGCTCGAATTCTGCATCTCTTTTTCACTCAATCTCTCTATCTATATACGATATATATATTTATATTTATAATATTAAAGTTTAATTTAATATTAATAATAATTTGGGTTATTGTAAGAATGTTTTACGGGTTTTAAAGTCGGAACTCTGTCCGTGTAACGCTACGCGATAAATAATCAATGTAAGATATGTTCTTCCTTTTTAAATTAATGTATCGTAACTAAGTTATTATTATGCTTATTTGACCGAAGTAATCGTGATGTTAGACTAAATATTAAAGATGGGGTTATTGGATTTTGTACCATAATTAATGTTTGAACAAAAGACCGACACTTGTGGGCATTTGACTATGGATTATTAATAGATGGGAGGTATTGTCTAATTGAGTGACAACTCATTGGAGTCTGTCGAACCTATCTTCAAATTAATTAACTTAATAATTAATAATGATTATGGTTGTCCTATTTAGTGACATTCATACGGAATCTATTATAATCGTTTAATTAATTATTCGGGTTGGGTAATTGATTATTTAAACTGATCAAGTGGGTAAATTAATATTCATATCTAATCAAAACAGGGGTGGATTACATACAGTGATAACTGGTGTAATTGTTGACAGAAGTGATAACTGCGTCACAGTTTAAATCTTTAATTAGTTGGAATATTTGACTTCGGGTATAAGGGTTATTTGACGAGGACACTCGCACTTTATATTTATGACCGATGAACTATTATGGACAAAAATCAGATATGTTTCAAATAATCCAGGACAAAAGGACAATTAACCCAGAGTAATAAATTAAAATCAAAATGTCAAACATCATGGTTACGAAAGTTTAAATAAGCATAATTGTTCTATTTTATATCTCATCGTATTTTTATTTACTGTCATTTTATTTATTGTCATTTTAATATTGTTATTTATTTTACACACTTTAATTATTGTCATTTATCTTTACGCTTAAAATATAAAATCGACAAACCGGTCATTAAACGGTAGACCCCCCTTTTATATATTATTATTACTATATATATATATATATATATATATATATATATATATATATATATATATATATATATATATATATACAAATATAATTGTTTAAAAATATAGTGTACGCAATAAACCGTCTCCCTGTGGAACGAACCGGACTTACTAAAAACTACACTACTCTACGATTAGGTACACTGCCTATAGTGTTGTAGCAAGGTTTAAGTATATCCCATCTATATAAATAAATAAAACTTGTGTAAATTGTATCGTATTTCGTAATAAAAATAATAGTATTTCGTACACCTCTGCTGCACACATCAAGTTTTTGGCGTCGCTGCCGGGGAAGCGAAAGCGAAACGCTATATTTCAAAGAAAAAAAAATTAGTTTTTAAGCTATTTTTGTAAAAATGTATAAGTTTTAAAAAAATATAAAAACATAAAAAAAGGAAAATATATATCTATATTTTTAACTGTTAAATTAAAAAGTTTTTATTTTTTTTAGTTACAAAAACTAATAAGTAATTTTTTTGTTAAAATATAAGTTATACTTAAATTATATTTTATAAAAATTAAAATCATAAAAACAAAATAAAAAATCAAAATATAAAAAAAAAATCTGAAACTGCCCGAACCAGTTTGAACCTGCAATCATCTGAGACTGCATATCTCCGCAGTCGCGGAGCACTTATGGGCCTGGATACCGCAGTCGCGGAGCACTTCTGGGCCTGGATACCGCAGTTGCGGAGCTGTCTGACAGGTCAAACCTTAGACTGCATTTATTACGAAATTAAGATTATTTAATTATTATTATTATTAATTAGGGTTTAATTAAATTAATAATTAGTTTTAGTTTTGGTTAATTTTGCATTTTAAGTTTTAATTAGTTCTCTTAATTTATAAAGTAGTACCTTTTTAATAAATAATATAAAAATATTATTTTTATAAAAATTGTATTTTTATAACTTTAAGTTTTATTTTTATATTTTGTATATTTTTATTCGTTTAGTTCGTAATTTGTATATTTATCGTTCGTAACTAGTTTTAAGTTATAGTATTTTGCCGTAGTTATTTTATATTTCTAAATTTTTAGGCTTTGCCGTAAAACCCTTTAAGTGCTTTTTCTTTAGATTAAGATTTAGGTGCCTTAGAATTTTGCGACGCCGTTTTAAGATTTTAGTGCCTAATTAAGTTATTGCCGTTTTGGATATAGAATTCCTTTAAGCTTTAATACCTTTAGGCGCAACTTTTTAGTCTTAAGTTTTTAGACTTTTAAGTTTCGACGCTTTACTTTCTTTTTATTATTTTTCGACTTTTTATTTTTTCGACGTTTTTCGACGTTTTTCGACGCGCTTCTTTTTCTTTTTCATTTCTACGCTCTAGTTTTTAGGACATAGAATTTTCAAAGTTTTCTTTAAATTTCGACGAAAAATTATTTTAAGCGGTTAAATTGATAGACATCCAAATTTTCTGCTTCTTAGTAATAGTTGGATTTGTTAGTGGCTGAGTTGTGGATTTTCCGACTTAAAGGATCCTGGCTCCCTGCTGCATCTTTTGGCTATTCGAAACGTGGGAAAAAGCAGAAAAGTCTATTAATTTGATAACTTATATAATTTTTATTTTTATAACTAATAGTATATTCAGTGAATGCACCGAGCAAAACGTTCACAACCTTTCATACGTTCACCACCTGTAACTCGATCAAGACATCTAGCCAATATTGTCGACGTTGATTTTTCTTTAGAATCGTCATCTAGTCGAACAAGTACTACAATTCAAATTTCCGATAATCCATTTTTTGAACCCGACTTCACAATTGAGAACCCGGAGGATATTCAAGGACAATTCCAAGATCAAGAACCAATCATTCATCCGGAGATTGTAGAAGAAATAACCGTTAAATCAGAATCTTCTAGTAATTCGTATTCAACAAATTCAATTATGGAAGTAACGGAACCTCTAAGTATGGAAGATCGAATGAGAGCCACACGCACGGGCCAAGGACACGCCATTATTAAGCCAGACATTAATGCGTCAGATTATGAAATCAAAGGACAAATCCTACACATGGTAACTAATCAATGCCAATATAGTGGTACGCCAAAAGAAGATCCAAACGAACATCTTCGAACCTTTAATAGGATCTGTACTCTATTCAAAATTAGAGAAGTTGAGGATGAACTGATCTATCTCATGTTGTTTCCCTGGACTTTAAAGGGAGAAGCCAACGATTGGTTAGAATCGTTACCTGAAGGGGCGATTGATACATGGGATGTTTTAGTTGAAAAATTTCTTAAAAGATTCTTTCCGGCATCTAAAGCCGTGAGACTTCAAGGAGAAATTGTTACGTTCACGCAAAAGCCAAATGAAACTCTATATGAGGCGTGGATAAGATTCGAAAAGTTGTTGAGAGGATGTCCTCAGCATGGTTTAGATACTTATCAAATAGAACAAATATTCTACCAAGGTTGCGATGTTACTACACGAAAAGACATCGACATAGCAGCTGGTGGTTCCATTATGAAGAAAACCACAACCGAAGCTCACAAAATCATTGATAACACAGCATCCCACTCGCATGAGTGGCATCAAGAAAAAGATATCTTTCGTTCATCTAAAGCGGCTAGAGCCGATTCTATCCATGACTTTGATTCTGTTTCCACAAAAATAGATGCTTTCGAAAGACGAATGGAAAAGATGACTAAAGATATTCACGCAATACGAATCAGTTGTGAGCAATGCAGTGGACCACACTTAACGAAAGATTGTCACATTGAACAAATGATGGAACAACGAGAGAATGTTTCCTATATGAACCAAAGACCGGGAAATAATTATCAAAATAATTATCAACCGCCAAGGCCAAACTTTAATCGAAATCAAAACATTCTTTACAATCCAAATGGACCCAACAATAACTCGTATAACTAACAAGGTCCGAATAACCAACCAACTCAAAACAACACTTTCAATCAACAAAGACCTGGCTTGTATAAACCACCACAACAAACCGAAGAGAAAAAGTTAAATCTGGAAGAAATGGTACAAAAGCTAATGGAATCTCAAACACAATTTAGTACATCTCAAACCCAAACAAATGAGAGGTTTGATCAGTCATTAAGAACTCAACAAGCTTCCATTTTGAATCTAGAAAAACATGTAGGTACTCTTGCTAGCATGATGAGTGAGGGAACAAGGAAAGCTACCGAGTGATACTGAAGTAAATCCTCGGAATGAGAATGTTAATATGGTATCAACGAATTCTGAAAAATCAGCATCAGAAGATGGGAAGGTTTTAGATGTGAGTAACAATGAAGAAGTTACAACACCACCACCACTCGAGTATGTAAATCCAGTGGTGACACCATACAGACCACCCATCCCGTTTCTAAGAAAAGGAGTTGAGTATGAGCAAGTGATAGGTAATAAAGTTTGTGATACCTTTGGAAAAAAGAAGAAGAATAAGAAGGTACAAGAAACAAAAGCCATAAAAATAAACCCGGTGAAGATAGTTCCACCAAAACTTCCACCAAGGTTGGGTGATCCGGGTGAATTTATTGTTCCTTGTCTACTTAGTGATTGTGTCATGTATGATGCACTAGCAGATTTAGGTGCGAGAGTGAGTGTTATGCCTCTTTCATTATATAAGAGATTAGGAGTAGGTGAGTTAAGTCCAACGAAAATGAGTGTTCGACTTTTTGATCAAACTATTAGGCACCCAGTTGGTATTGCTGACAACCTACCAGTTCAAGTGGGTAATTTAACCTTTTTAGTCGAATTTATTGTCATTGACGTAGAAGAGGACCCAAACATTCCTCTAATTTTAGGTCGACCATTCTTAGCGTCTACCGGGGCGTTATTTGATGTAAGAGAGGGTAGAATGACACGTAGTAATAATGAAAAATTGATCACCTTTGTGAGTCGAAAGTCTAAATCTCCACCAACCAAAACTGTTGAACCAACAAAAACGATTGGTAAGAACCATATTGTTTTACCAACTCCAACGGTAGTGCTTAACAATAATAAAATGCCTAAGTGTGGGGAAGATGAAGTGACACCTAATGATGACTTGATAACAAAGAACCCCGTTGTTAATACGAAATTAAATGATCCCGTTATTAATAGTTCAATGAAGAAACTTATTAAACGGATTCGCGGTGCTAGAACCAAGGGGAACTTTACGTTATGTAACCGGTTAGTATCCAATTTATCGCCTAAAGAAAAGGCAAAACTGGTTGAATTTTTGAATATTACACAGGAATCCGACCAATGGCTTAAAGCAAAAGTCACAGATATGCAAGTTGATTATGGTCCAAAAGAAATTGACAATGAAGTTAATCACAAATTCGACACCACTGCTACCTAAGTGTGGGGAGATTCAAATGTTCTAAAAAAGAAAACATTGTCTAGAGTTAGTTGTTCTGTTCTCGTGTAGTTCCGAGAATGGAATCCGATTGGTCTTTTCCACTAGCAGACACTAAAGAACCAGTTTTCTCCCTCCATTCTGAATTTTTGTTTTATAGGTTTTGTATGAAATTAATATGCTTTTTAAATTTAAGTTTTGTGTGAATTTAAAAATAAAATTTACTTTATTTCATTAAGTTTAAAAATTGATTTCTAAAATTTGTCGTGAGTTAAAGACTAGATCATAGAATCGAAATTGCTTTACCCAAAGACGGGGCAAAAAATTTTGTTATCATTATTTTTAATATTACTGATCTAAAAAAAAAAATTAAAAACCCGAAAATCTTTGTTTTTAAAACACTCGCTTTAAAACGAAAAATTTTAATTATTCATTTAAATTGTTTTAATAAATAAAGGTTTTATAAAATATATATATATATATATATATATATATATATATTATATATATATTTGTAATTTATCTTATGTACAAAACAGGGTAAAACAGCGCACTTTCAAAGACTGACATTAAGTTCAGCAAAAACTACTAATTTTAACGACAAAAAATTAAAATATCAAATGTGATATAAAACAATATGTTTGCAAACTCGGTATTTTTAATCATTTTTCTACACTAATCACCCTCATGCATTTAAATTTTTACTGATTTCTTGCAAATGAGGGCATTGCAAGATCTCAAGTGTGGGGAGGTGTAGTGACCCGAACTTTTCGATGTTTATATATATTAAATGAAATTGTTATTTACATGATTAAGTGTTTCCAACATGTTAAGCAATCAAATTTGTTAAGACTTGATTAATTGAAATAGGTTTCATATAGACAATTGACCACCCAAGTTGACTGGTGATTCACGAACGTTAAAACTTGTAAAAACTATATGATGACATATATATGGATATATATATATATATATATATATATATATATATATATATATATATATATATATATATATATATATATATATATATATATAGTTAACATGATATTATGATAAGTAAACATATCATTAAGTATATTAACAATGAACTACATATGTAAAAGCAAGACTACTAACTTAATGATTTTGAAACGAGACATATATGTAACGATTATCGTTGTAACGACATTTAATGTATATATATCATATTAAGAGATATTCATACATCATATTATCATGATAATATAATAATTTAAAATCTCATTTGATATTATAAACATTGGGTTAACAACATTTAACAAGATCGTTAACCTAAAGGTTTCAAAACAACACTTACATGTAACGACTAACGATGACTTAACGACTCAGTTAAAATGTATATACATGTAGTGTTTTAATATGTATTCATACACTTTTGAAAGACTTCAAGACACTTATCGAAATACTTCTACTTAACAAAAATGCTTACAATTACATCCTCGTTCAGTTTCATCAACAATTCTACTCGTATGCACCCGTATTCGTACTCGTACAATACACAGCTTTTAGATGTATGTACTATTGGTATATACACTCCAATGATCAGCTCTTAGCAGCCCATCTGAGTCACCTAACACATGTGGGAACCATCATTTGGCAACTAGCATGAAATATCTCATAAAATTACAAAAATATGAGTAATCATTCATGACTTATTTACATGAAAACAAAATTACATATCCTTTATATCTAATCCATACACCAACGACCAAAAACACCTACAAACACTTTCATTCTTCAATTTTCTTCATCTAATTGATCTCTCTCAAGTTCTATCTTCAAGTTCTAAGTGTTCTTCATAAATTCTACAAGTTCTAGTTTCATAAAATCAAGAATACTTCCAAGTTTGCTAGCTTACTTCCAATCTTGTAGAGTGATCATACAACCTCAAGAAATCTTTCTTATTTACAGTAAGATATCTTTCTAATACAAGGTAATACTCATATTCAAACTTTGATTCAATTTCTATAACTATAACCATCTTATTTCGAGTGGAAATCTTACTTGAACTTGTTTTTCGTGTCATGATTCTGCTTCAAGAACTTTCAAGCCATCCAAGGATCCTTTGAAGCTAGATCCATTTTTCTCATTTTCAGTAGCTTTATCCAGAAAACTTGAGGTAGTAATGATGTTCATAACATCATTCGATTCATACATATAAAGCTATCTTATTCGAAGGTTTAAACTTGTAATCACTAGAACATAGTTTAGTTAATTCTAAACTTGTTCGCAAACAAAAGTTAATCCTTCTAACTTGACTTTTAAAATCAACTAAACACATGTTCTATATCTATATGATATGCTAACTTAATGATTTAAAACCTGGAAACACGAAGAACACTGTAAAACCGGACATACGCCGTCGTAGTAACACCGCGGGCTGTTTTGGGTTAGTTAATTAAAAACTATGATAAACTTTGATTTAAAAGTTGTTCTTCTGGAAAAATGATTTTTCTTATGAACATGAAACTATATCCAAAAATCATGGTTAAACTCAAAGTGGAAGTTTGTTTTCTAAAATGGTCATCTAGACGTCGTTCTTTCGACTGAAATGACTACCTTTACAAAAATGACTTGTAACTTATATTTCCGACTATAAACCTATACTTTTTCTGTTTAGATTCATAAAATAGAGTTCAATATGAAACCATAGCAATTTGATTCACTCAAAACGGATTTAAAATGAAGAAGTTATGGGTAAAACAAGATTGGATAATTTTTCTTGTTGTAGCAACGTGAAAATTGGTAACAAATTTATATTAATCATATCCTAGCTAACTTATATTGTATTATACATGTATTCTAATATATTATGTAATCTTGGGATACCATAGACACGTATACAAATGTTTTGACATATCATATCGACCCATGTGTATATATTATTTGGAACAACCATAGACACTCTATATGCAGTAATGTGGGAGTTAGCTATACAGGGTTGAGGTTGATTCTAAAAATATATATACTTTGAGTTGTGATCTAGCCTAAGACGTGTATACACTGGGTCGTGGATTGATTCAAGATAATATATATCAATTTTTTTCTGTACATCTAACTTTGGACAACTAGTTGTAGGTTACTAACGAGGACAGCTAACTTAATGAACTTAAAACATCAAAATGTATTAAAAGTGTTGTAAATATATTTTGAACATACTTTGATATATATGTACATATTTGCTATAGGTTCGTGAATCGACCAGTGGCCAAGTCTTACTTCCCGACGAAGTAAAAATCTGTGAAAGTGAGTTATAGTTCCACTTTTAAAATCTAATATTTTTGGGATGAGAATACATGCAGGTTTTATAAATTATTTACAAAATAGACACAAGTACGTGAAACTACATTCTATGGTTGAATTATCGAAATCGAATATGCCCTTTTTTATTAAGTCTGGTAATCTAAGAATTAGGGAACAGACACCCTAATTGACGCGAATCCTAAAGATAGATCTATTGGGCCTAACAAACCCCATCCAAAGTACCGGATGCTTTAGTACTTCGAAATTTATATCATGTCCGAAGGAGGATCCCGGAATGATGGGGATATTCTTATATATGCATCTTGTTAATGTCGGTTACCAGGTGTTCACCATATGAATGATTTTTATCTCTATGTATGGGATGTATATTGAAATATGAAATCTTGTGGTCTATTGTTACGATTTGATATATATAGGTTAAACCTATAACTCACCAACATTTTTGTTGACGTTTTAAGCATGTTTATTCTCAGGTGATTATTAAGAGCTTCCGCTGTCACATACTTAAATAAGGACAAGATTTGGAGTCCATGCTTGTATGATATTGTGTAAAAATTGCATTCAAGAAACTTATCTCGTTGTAACATATTTGTATTGTAAACCATTATGTAATAGTCGTGTGTAAACAGGATGTTTTAGATTATCATTATTTGATAATCTACGTAAAGCTTTTTAAACCTTTATTGATGAAATAAAGGTTTTGGTTTGTTTTAAAATGAATGCAATCTTTGAAAAACGTCTCATATAGAGGTCAAAACCTCGCAACGAAATCAATTAATATGGAACTTTTTTAATCAATAAGAACGGGACATTTCAGTTGGTATCCGAGCGTTGGTCTTAGAGAACCAGAATTTTGTATTAGTGTGTCTTATCGATTTTGTTAGGATGCATTAGTGAGTCTGGACTTCGACCGTGTTTACTTGAAAAATGATTGCTTAACAAATTTTGTTGGAAACTATATATTTTTAACATGTGAATATTATGTGATATATTAATCTCTTAACGTGTTTGATATTATGTGATAGATGTCTACCTCTAGAACAAGTCCCATTGACTCACCTAATAATAATGAAGAGTCAAATGTAAATTGGAATGATTCGTGGACTGAGTCACAAGTTCTCGAAGAGGAACCGGAAGAAGAGTCGGAACCGGAAGAAGAATCGGAACCGGAAGAAGAATCGGAACCGGAAGAAGAAATAGAACCAGTGGGGGAAATAATAAAACAGTTAAGTAGAAGAAAATCCTCAACCAACCGACCAAAGTTAATTATGGTCAATGGTGTTTCCGCCAAGGAAGCAAAGTATTGGGAGGATTACCAATTCTCCGATGAATCGGATCCCGACAAGGATTCCGATGATGTTATAGAAATTACCCCAACACAATTTAATAAGGCAAAAGAGGACAATAAGGGAAAGGGCATAAAAATAGAGAAATTTGATTCCAAACCCGATGAACTTTATATGTATCGTCAACACCCGTATTTCTTAAGTTGTGACAATAACCCGGGAACCTCTAAACCACCAGGTTTTTCTAAACCAATGTGGAAAACGACGGCTTGTATTAGGGGAACATCATATATCCCTAGAAACTTGTCAAAACGAACCAAAACCGAAGAAGAAGAAACGAGCGAGTCGGAATAAGATAGTTGTATTCGTGTGGTGTAACATATGTAATATAGTGTGCTTATGCTTTATGATATATGTAAAAATTGCTTGTATTAATAAGTATTTTTTTTTATGAATCTAACTCTTGTCTATTTTACAGTATAAAAACACAAAATGTATAGACAACCCAATATTTTAAGAGACCTACCCGGAGACATGATTGATGAAATCTTGTCTAGAGTCGGTCAGAATTCCTCAGCACAACTATTTAAGGCGAGATCAGTTTGTAAGACATTCGAAGAATGTTCCAAGAATGCCTTGGTTTATAAAAGGCTTTCGTTCGAAAGATGGGGGATATCACATTGGGAAATTCATAAGTTACGATGTGTTTACTTTGACGCATATATTGTGGGGAACCCAAATGCTATTTTACGCAACGGGTTAAGAAATTATTTTGACTCAATGTATCCGAATATAGGACTTCGTGATTTAGAAAAAGCGGCTAACAGGCAACATAAAGAAGCATGTTATGCTTACGGGTTAGTAATGTTCGCTTCTCACCAAAGTGAGAAAAAGAACATCGGGCTACAACTATTAAACAAAACATTCCCACAAGTGACGGAGTCGGTAATTGGGGTAAGAAATGAGGTTTTTAGGTTGTTACAAGATTGTTGGTCATTACGTAACCTTCATCCTTTTGATGACGTTACAACACGTTGTCTTACTATCGGTCACAACGGTTATGTTCCACAAGACCAAGGATGGGAAGTAGTCCTAGTAAAACCAGAATGCATGACTTGTTTCTGGACGTATGAATTACGTGTATTTATTGCCTTTGCTGAACGACTTGTATACTAGCTAGAATTATCTTCACAACTATCTTGTATCAAAGTTATTGTGTGCTATATTTCATGCTTTATGTAGAATAAGCGGTATTGTAAGTTTGTAAAATATTGTATAAAAGTTTGAACGCGAAATATTATTATAATCAGTTTTTCATATAGAATTGTAGTAGTTGAATTGTATATTAGCTACTAAGTATGAACTTAACGGGTAGGTACTACCCAAATTTAAACTTATAAAACGCTAATATGAAGAAAAAGCTTTTATAAATGAGTTCATATTATGCTACGAAATACTATTAACTACTCTTAATATTCTATATGATTAACTTGTTCCATTTGACTATTTTGAAGGAAATGGCACCGACTACTCGACACACCGTGAATATGAATGAAGAGGAATTCCGTACTTTTCTAGCTTCAAACATAGCCGCAGTACAGGCTGCGCTACATACCAACAATAACCTTGGATCTAGCAGTACAGGAAATCGTGTAGGATGCACCTACAAAGAATTCACTGCCTGCAAACCCTTGGAATTTGATGGAACCGAAGGACCGATCGGATTGAAACGGTGGACCGAGAAGGTCGAATCGATGTTTGCCATAAGTAAGTGCACTGAAGAGGACAAAGTGAAGTACGCTACGCATACCTTCACAGGTTCTGCGTTAACATGGTGGAATACCTATCTAGAGCAAGTGGGACAAGATGATGCGTACGCACTACAGTGGTCAGCATTCAAGCACTTGATGAACGAGAAGTACCGTCCCAGAACCGAGGTCAATAAGCTCAAGATAGAACTTAGAGGGTTACGAACCCAAGTATTTGATATTACCACGTACGAAAGATGATTCACAGAATTGTGCCTATTGTGTCCGGGAGCGTTCGAAGATGAGGAAGAGAAGATCGACGCGTTTGTGAGAGGATTACCGGAAAGAATCCAAGAAGATATAAGTTCACACGAGCCCGCCTCCATACAACAGGCATGTAGAATGGCTCACAAACTAGTGAACCAGATTGAAGAAAGAATTAAAGAACAGACTGCTGAAGAGGCCAATGTGAAGCAAGTCAAAAGAAAGTGGGAGGAAAACGGTGATAAGAATCACCAATACAACAACAACAGCAATTACAACAATAATCGCAACAACTATCCCAACAATCGCAACATCAATCGCAACTACAACAAACGGCCCAACAACAACAACAACAACAACAACAGCAATTACAACAATCATCCCAACAACAATAATAACCGCAACAACAACAACAATCAGAAGCAGCTATGCCAAAGGTGTGAAAAGTATCACTCGGGGTTCTGTACCAAATTTTGCAACAAGTGTAAAAGAAATGGTCATAGAGAGGCGAAGTGTGAGGTCTACGGACCAGGGGTTAACAGAACAAAAGGAACAAATGGTGTCAGAATGAGTAATGGCGGAGCAAGTAGTGTCGGAGCAAGTTATGCCAATGTAGTTTGTTATAAATGTGGAAAACCGGGCCACATTATTAGAAATTGCCCGAACCAGGAGAATACGAATGGACAAGGCCGCGGAAGAGTTTTCAATATTAATGCGGCAGAGGCACAGGAAGACCCGAAGCTTGTTACGGGTACGTTTCTTATTGACAATAAATCTGCTTACGTTTTATTTGATTCGGGTGCGGATAGAAGCTATATGAGTAGAGATTTTTGTGCTAAATTAAGTTGTCCATTGACGCCTTTGGATAGTAAATTTTTACTCGAATTAGCAAATGGTAAATTAATTTCAGCAGATAATATATGTCGGAATCGAGAAATTAAACTGGTTAGCTAAACATTTAAGATTGACTTGATACCAGTAGAGTTAGGGAGTTTTGATGTGATAATCGGTATGGACTGGTTGAAAGAAGTGAAAGCAGAGATCGTTTGTTACAAAAATGCAATTCGCATTATACGAGAAAAAGGAAAACCCTTAATGGTGTACGGAGAAAAGGGCAACACGAAGCTACATCTTATTAGTAATTTGAAGGCACAAAAACTAATAAGAAAAGGTTGCTATGCTGTTCTAGCACACGTCGAGAAAGTACAAACTGAAGAAAAGAGCATCAATGATGTTCCTGTCGCAAAAGAATTTCCCGATGTATTTCCGAAAGAATTACCGGGACTACCTCCACATCGATCTGTTGAATTTCAAATAGATCTTGTACCAGGAGCTGCACCAATAGCTCGTGCTCCTTACAGACTCGCACCCAGCGAGATGAAAGAACTGCAAAGCCAATTACAAGAACTTTTAGAGCGTGGTTTCATTCAACCAAGTACATCACCATGGGGAGCTCCTGTTTTGTTTGTCAAGAAGAAGGATGGTACATTTAGGTTGTGTATTGACTACAGAGAGTTGAACAAACTTACCATCAAAAACTGTTATCCACTGCCAAGAATTGACGACTTGTTTGATCAACTACAAGGCTCGTCAGTTTATTCAAAGATTGATTTACGTTCTGGATATCATCAAATGCGAGTAAAGGAGGATGATATTCCGAAAACTGCTTTTAGGACGTGTTATGGTCATTATGAGTTTATGGTAATGCCATTTGGGTTGACTAACGCACCAGCTGTGTTCATGGACCTCATGAACCGAGTGTGTGGGCCATATCTTGACAAGTTTGTCATTGTTTTCATCGATGACATACTTATTTACTCAAAGAATGATCAAGAGCACGAAGAACATTTGAGAAAAGTGCTAGAAGTATTGAGGAAAGAAAACTGTACGCTAAGTTTTCAAAGTGTGCATTTTGGTTGGAAGAAGTTCAATTCCTCGGTCACATAGTGAACAAAGAAGGTATCCAGGTGGACCCGGCAAAGATCGAAACCGTTGAAAAGTGGAAAACCCCAAAAACTCCGAAGCATATACGCCAATTTTTAGGATTGGCTGGTTACTACAGGAGATTCATCCAAGATTTCTCCAAAATAGCAAAACCCTTGACTGCATTAACGCATAAAGGGAAGAAATTTGAATGGAAGGATGAACAAGAGAAGGCGTTTCAATTATTGAAGAAAAAGCTAACTACGGCACCTATATTGTCATTACCTGAAGGGAATGATGATTTTGTGATTTATTGTGACGCATCAAAGCAAGGTCTCGGTTGTGTATTAATGCAACGGACGAAAGTGATTGCTTATGCGTCTAGACAATTGAAGATTCACGAGCAAAATTATACGACGCATGATTTGGAATTAGGCGCGGTTGTTTTTGCATTAAAGACTTGGAGGCACTACTTATATGGGGTCAAAAGTATTATATATACCGACCACAAAAGTCTTCAACACATATTTAATCAGAAACAACTGAATATGAGGCAGCGTAGGTGGATTGAATTGTTGAATAATTACGACTTTGAGATTCGTTACCACCCGGGGAAGGCAAATGTGGTAGCCGACGCCTTGAGCAGAAAGGACAGAGAACCCATTCGAGTAAAATCTATAAATATAATGATTCACACTAACCTTACTACTCAAATAAAGGAGACGCAACAAGGAGTTTTAAAAGAGGGAAATTTAAAGGATGAAATACCCAAAGGATCGGAGAAGCATCTTAATATTCAGGAAGATGGAACCCGGTATAGGGCTGAAAGAATTTGGGTACCAAAATTTGGAGATATGAGAGAAATGGTACTTAGAGAAGCTCATAAAACCAGATACTCAATACATCCTGGAACGGGGAAGATGTACAAGGATCTCAAGAAACATTTTTGGTGGCCGGGTATGAAAGCCGATGTTGCTAAATACGTAGGAGAATGTTTGACGTGTTCTAAGGTCAAAGCTGAGCATCCAAAACCATCAGGTCTACTTCAACAACCTGAAATCTCAGAATGGAAATGGGAAAACATTACCATGGATTTCATCACTAAATTGCCAAGGACTGCAAGTGGTTTTGATACTATTTGGGTAATAGTTGATCGTCTCACCAAATCAGCACACTTCCTGCCAATAAGAGAAGATGACAAGATGGAGAACTTAGCACGACTGTATTTGAAGGAAGTCGTCTCCAGACATGGAATACCAATCTCGATTATCTCTGATAGGGATGGCAGATTTATTTCAAGATTCTGGCAGACATTACAGCAAGCATTAGGAACTCGTCTAGACATGAGTACTGCCTATCATCCACAAACTGATGGGCAGAACGAAAGGATGATACAAACGCTTGAAGACATGCTACGAGCATGTGTTATTGATTTCGGAAACAGTTGGGATCGACATCTACCGTTAGCAGAATTTTCCTACAACAACAGCTACCATTCAAGCATTGAAATGGCGCCATTTGAAGCACTTTATGGTAGAAAGTGCAGGTCTCCAATTTGTTGGAGTAAAGTGGGGGATAGACAGATTACGAGTTCGGAGATAATACAAGAAACTACCGAGAAGATCATCCAAATTCAACAACGGTTGAAAACCGCCCAAAGTCGACAAAAGAGCTACGCCGACATTAAAAGAAAAGATATAGAATTTGAAATTGGAGAGATGGTCATGCTTAAGGTTGCACCTTGGAAAGGCGTTGTTCGATTTGGTAAACGAGGTAAATTAAATCCAAGGTATATTGGACCATTCAAGATTATTGATCGTGTCGGACCAGTAGCTTACCGACTTGAGTTACCTCAACAACTCGCGGCTGTACATAACACTTTCCACGTCTCGAATTTGAAGAAATGTTTTGCTAAAGAAGATCTCACTATTCCGTTAGACGAAATCCAAATCAACGAAAAACTTCAATTCATCGAAGAACCCGTCGAAATAATGGATCGTGAGGTTAAAAGACTTAAACAAAACAAGATACCAATTGTTAAGGTTCGATGGAATGCTCGTAGAGGACCCGAGTTCACCTGGGAACGAGAAGATCAGATGAAGAAGAAATACCCGCACTTATTTCCAGAAGATACGTCAACACCTCCAACTGCTTAAAATTTCGGGACGAAATTTATTTAACGGGTAGGTACTGTAGTGACCCGAACTTTTCGATGTTTATATATATTAAATGAAATTGTTATTTACATGATTAAGTGTTTCCAACATGTTAAGCAATCAAATTTGTTAAGACTTGATTAATTGAAATAGGTTTCATATAGACAATTGACCACCCAAGTTGACCGGTGATTCACGAACGTTAAAACTTGTAAAAACTATATGATGACATATATATGGATATATATATAGTTAACATGATATTATGATAAGTAAACATATCATTAAGTATATTAACAATGAACTACATATGTAAAAGCAAGACTACTAACTTAATGATTTTGAAACGAGACATATATGTAACGATTATCGTTGTAACGACATTTAATGTATATATATCATATTAAGAGATATTCATACATCATATTATCATGATAATATAATAATTTAAAATCTCATTTGATATTATAAACATTGGGTTAACAACATTTAACAAGATCGTTAACCTAAAGGTTTCAAAACAACACTTACACGTAACGACTAACGATGACTTAACGACTCAGTTAAAATGTATATACATGTAGTGTTTTAATATGTATTCATACACTTTTTAAAGACTTCAAGACACTTATCAAAATACTTCTACTTAACAAAAATGCTTACAATTACATCCTCGTTCAGTTTCATCAACAATTCTACTCGTATGCACCCGTATTCGTACTCGTACAATACACAGCTTTTAGATGTATATACTATTGGTATATACACTCCAATGATTAGCTCTTAGCAGCCCATGTGAGTCACCTAACACATGTGGGAACCATCATTTGGCAACTAGCATGAAATATCTCATAAAATTACAAAAATATGAGTAATCATTCATGACTTATTTACATGAAAACAAAATTACATATCCTTTATATCTAATCCATACACCAACGACCAAAAACACCTACAAACACTTTCATTCTTCAATTTTCTTCATCTAATTGATCTCTCTCAAGTTCTATCTTCAAGTTCTAAGTGTTCTTCATAAATTCTACAAGTTCTAGTTTCATAAAATCAAGAATACTTCCAAGTTTGCTAGCTTACTTCCAATCTTGTAGAGTGATCATCCAACCTCAAGAAATCTTTCTTATTTACAGTAAGATATCTTTCTAATACAAGGTAATACTCATATTCAAACTTTGATTCAATTTCTATAACTATAACCATCTTATTTCGAGTGGAAATCTTACTTGAACTTGTTTTTCGTGTCATGATTCTGCTTCAAGAACTTTCAAGCCATCCAAGGATCCTTTGAAGCTAGATCCATTTTTCTCATTTTCAGTAGCTTTATCCAGAAAACTTGAGGTAGTAATAATGTTCATAACATCATTCGATTCATACATATAAAGCTATCTTATTCGAAGGTTTAAACTTGTAATCACTAGAACATAGTTTAGTTAATTCTAAACTTGTTTGCAAACAAAAGTTAATCCTTCTAGCTTGACTTTTAAAATCAACTAAACACATGTTCTATATCTATATGATATGCTAACTTAATGATTTAAAACCTGGAAACACGAAGAACACTGTAAAACCGGACATACGCCGTCTTAGTAACACCGCGGGTTATTTTGGGTTAGTTAATTAAAAACTATGATAAACTTTGATTTAAAAGTTGTTCTTCTGGAAATATGATTTTTCTTATGAACATGAAACTATATCCAAAAATCATGGTTAAACTCAAAGTGAAAGTTTGTTTTCTAAAATGGTCATCTAGACGTCGTTCTTTCGACTGAAATGACTACCTTTACAAAAACTACTTGTAACTTATATTTCCGACAATAAACATATACTTTTTCTGTTTAGATTCATAAAATAGAGTTCAATATGAAACCATAGCAATTTGATTAACTCAAAACGGATTTAAAATGAAGAAGTTATGGGTAAAACAAGATTGGATAATTTTTCTTGTTGTAGCAACGTGAAAATTGGTAACAAATTTATATTAATCATATCCTAGCTAACTTATATTGTATTATACATGTATTCTAATATATTATGTAATCTTGGGATACCATAGACACGTATGCAAATGTTTTGACATATCATATCGACCCATGTGTATATATTATTTGGAACAACCATAGACACTCTATATGCAGTAATGTGGGAGTTAGCTATACAGGGTTGAGGTTGATTCCAAAAATATACATACTTTGAGTTGTGATCTAGCCTGAGATGTGTATACACTGGGTCGTGGATTGGTTCAAGATAATATATATCAATTTTTTTTTCTGTACATCTAACTTTGGACAACTAGTTGTAGGTTACTAACGAGGACAGCTAACTTAATGAACTTAAAACATCAAAATGTATTAAAAGTGTTGTAAATATATTTTGAACATACTTTGATATATATGTACATATTTGTTATAGGTTCGTGAATCGACCAGTGGCCAAGTCTTACTTCCCGACGAAGTAAAAATATGTGAAAGTGAGTTATAGTTCCACTTTTAAAATCTAATATTTTTGGGATGAGAATACATGCAGGTTTTATAAATGATTTACAAAATAGACACAAATACGTGAAACTACATTCTATGGTTGAATTATCGAAATCGAATATGCCCCTTTTTATTAAGTCTGGTAATCTAAGAATTAGGGAACAGACACCCTAATTGACGCGAATCCTAAAGATAGATCTATTGGGCCTAACAAACCCCATCCAAAGTACCGGATGCTTTAGTACTTCGAAATTTATATCATGTCCGAAGGAGGATCCCGAAATGATGGGGATATTCTTATATATGCATCTTGTTAATGTCAGTTACCAGGTGTTCACCATATGAATGATTTTTATCTCTATGTATGGGATGTATATTGAAATATGAAATCTTGTGGTCTATTGTTACGATTTGATATATATAGGTTAAACCTATAACTCACCAACATTTTTGTTGACGTTTTAAGCATGTTTATTCTCAGGTGATTATTAAGAGCTTCCGCTGTCACATACTTAAATAAGGACAAGATTTGGAGTCCATGCTTGTATGATATTGTGTAAAAACTGCATTCAAGAAACTTATTTCGTTGTAACATATTTGTATTGTAAACCATTATGTAATAGTCGTGTGTAAACAGGATGTTTTAGATTATCATTATTTGATAATCTACGTAAAGCTTTTTAAACCTTTATTGATAAAATAAAGGTTATGGTTTGTTTTAAAATGAATATAGTCTTTGAAAAACGTCTCATATAGAGGTCAAAACCTCGCAACGAAATCAATTAATATGGAACGTTTTTAATCAATAAGAACGGGACATTTTAGTTGGTATCCGAGCGCTGGTCTTAGAGAACCAGAATTTTGTATTAGTGTGTCTTATCGAGTTTGTTAGGATGCATTAGTGAGTCTAGACTTCGACCGTGTTTACTTAAAAAATGATTGCTTAACAAATTTTGTTGGAAACTATATATTTTTAACATGTGAATATTATGTGATATATTAATCTCTTAACGTGTTTGATATTATGTGATAGATGTCTACCTCTAGAACAAGTTCCATTGACTCACCTAATAATAATGAAGAGTCAAATGTAAATTGGAATGATTCGTGGACTGATTCACAAGTTCCCGAAGAGGAACCGGAAGAAGAGTCGGAACCGGAAGAAGAATCGGAACCGGAAGAAGAATCGGAACCGGAAGAAGAAATAGAACCAGTGGGGGAAATAATAAAATAGTTAAGTAGAAGAAAATCCTCAACCAACCGACCAAAGTTAATTATCGTCAATGGTGTTTCCGCCAAGAAGCAAAGTATTGGGAGGATTACCAATTCTCCGATGAATCGGATCCCGACAAGGATTCCGATGATGTTATAGAAATTACCCCAACACAATTTAATAAGGCAAAAGAGGACAATAAGGGAAAGGGCATACAAATAGAGAAATTTGATTCCAAACCCGATGAACTTTATATGTATCGTCAACACACGTATTTCTTAAGTTGTGACAATAACCCGGGAACCTCTAAACCACCAGGTTTTTCTAAACCAATGTGGAAAACGGCGGCTCGTATTAGGGGAACATCATATATCCCTAGAAACTTGTCAAAACGAACCAAAACCGAAGAAGAAGAAACGAGCGAGTCGGAATAAGATAGTTGTATTCGTGTGGTGTAACATATGTAATATAGTGTGCTTATGCTTTATGATATATGTAAAAATTGCTTGTATTAATAAGTATTTTTTTTATGAATCTAACTCTTGTCTATTTTACAGTATAAAAACACAAAATGGATAGACAACCCAATATTTTAAGAGACCTACCCGGAGACATGATTGATGAAATCTTGTCTAGAGTCGGTCAGAATTCCTCGGCACAACTATTTAAGGCGAGATCAGTTTGTAAGACATTCGAAGAACGTTCCAAGAATGCCTTGGTTTATAAAAGGCTTTCGTTCGAAAGATGGGGGATATCACATTGGGAAATCCATAAGTTACGATGTGTTTACTTTGACGCATATATTGCGGGGAACCCAAATGCTATTTTACGCAACGGGTTAAGAAATTATTTTGACTCAATGTATCCGAATATAGGACTTCGTGATTTAGAAAAAGCGGCTAACAGGCAACATAAAGAAGCATGTTATGCTTACGGGTTAGTAATGTTCGCTTCTCACCAAAGTGAGAAAAAGAATATCGGGCTACAACTATTAAACAAAACGTTCCCACAAGTGACGGAGTCGGTAATTGGGGTAAGAAATGAGGTTTTTAGGTTGTTACGAGACTGTTGGTCATTACGTAACCTTCATCCTTTTGATGACGTTACAACACGTTGTCTTACTATCGGTCACAACGGTTATGTTCCACAAGACCAAGGTTGGGAAGTAGTCCTAGTAAAACCAGAATGCATGACTTGTTTCTGGACGTATGAATTACGTGTATTTATTGCCTTTGCTGAACGACTTGTGTACTAGCTAGAATTATCTTCACAACTATCTTGTATCAAAGTTATTGTGTGCTATATTTCATGCTTTATGTAGAATAAGCGGTATTGTAAGTTTGTAAAATATTGTATAAAAGTTTGAACGCGAAATATTATTATAATCAGTTTTTCATATAGAATTGTAGTAGTTGAATTGTATATTAGCTACTAAGTATGAACTTAACGGGTAGGTACTACCCGAATTTAAACTTATAAAACGCTAATATGAAGAAAAAGCTTTTATAAATGAGTTCATATTATGCTACGAAATACTATTAACTACTCTTAATATTCTGTATGATTAACTTGTTCCATTTGACTATTTTGAAGGAAATGGCACCGACTACTCGACACACCGTGAATATGAATGAAGAGGAATTCCGTACTTTTCTAGCTTCAAACATAGCCGCAGTACAGGCTGCGCTACATACCAACAATAACCTTGGATCTAGCAGTACAGGAAATCGTGTAGGATGCACCTACAAAGAATTCACTGCCTGCAAACCCTTGGAATTTGATGGAACCGAAGGACCGATCGGATTGAAACGGTGGACCGAGAAGGTCGAATCGGTGTTTGCCATAAGTAAGTGTACTGAAGAGGACAAAGTGAAGTATGCTACGCATACCTTCACAGGTTCTGCGTTAACATGGTGGAATACCTATCTAGAGCAAGTGGGACAAGATGATGCGTACACACTACCATGGTCAGCATTCAAGCACTTGATGAACGAGAAGTACCGTCCCAGAACCGAGGTCAATAAGCTCAGGACAGAACTTAGAGGGTTACGAACCCAAGGATTTGATATTACCACGTACGAAAGACGATTCACAGAATTGTGCCTATTGTGTCCGGGAGCGTTCGAAGATGAGGAAGAGAAGATCGACGCGTTTGTGAGAGGATTACCGGAAAGAATCCAAGAAGATATAAGTTCACACGAGCCCGCCTCCATACAACAGGCATGTAGAATGGCTCACAAACTAGTGAACCAGATTGAAGAAAGAATTAAAGAACAGACTGCTGAAGAGGCCAATGTGAAGCAAGTCAAAAGAAAGTGGGAGGAAAACGGTGATAAGAATCACCAATACAACAACAACAGCAATTACAACAATAACCGCAACAACTATCCCAACAATCGCAACATCAATCGCAACTACAACAAACGGCCCAACAACAACAACAACAACAACAACAACAACAACAACAACAACAACAACAACAACAACAACAACAACAATAACAGCAACTATAACAATCATCCCAACAACAATAATAACCGCAACAACAACAACAATCAGAAGCAGCTATGCCAAAGGTGTGAAAAGTATCACTCAGGGTTCTGCCCAAATTTTGCAACAAGTGTAAAAGATATGGTCATAGCGCGGCGAAGTGTGAGGTCTACGGACCAGGGGTTAACAGAACAAAAGGAACAAATGGTGTCGGAACGAGTAATGGCGGAGCAAGTAGTGTCAGAGCAAGTTATGCCAATGTAGTTTGTTATAAATGTGGAAAACTGGGCCACATTATTAGAAATTGCCCGAACCAGGAGAATACGAATGGACAAGGCAACGGAAGAGTTTTCAATATTAATGCGGCAGAGGCACAGAAAGACCCGGAGCTTGTTACGGGTACGTTTCTTATTGACAATAAATCTGCTTACGTTTTATTTGATTCGGGTGCGGATAGAAGCTATATGAGTAGAGATTTTTGTGCTAAATTAAGTTGTCCATTGACGCCTTTGGATAGTAAATTTTTACTCGAATTAGCAAATGGTAAATTAATTTCAGCAGATAATATATGTCGGAATCGAGAAATTAAACTGGTTAGCGAAACATTTAAGACTGACTTAATACCAGTAGAGTTAGGGAGTTTTGATGTGATAATCGGTATGGACTGGTTGAAAGAAGTGAAAGCAGAGATCGTTTGTTACAAAAATGAAATTCGCATTATACGAGAAAAAGGAAAACCCTTAATGGTGTACGGAGAAAAGGGCAACACGAAGCTACATCTTATTAGTAATTTGAAGGCACAAAAACTAATAAGAACACTGTAAAACCGGACATACGCCGTCGTAGTAACACCGCGGGTTGTTTTGGGTTAGTTAATTAAAAACTATGATAAACTTTGATTTAAAAGTTGTTCTTCTGGAAAAATGATTTTTCTTATGAACATGAAACTATATCCAAAAATCATGGTTAAACTCAAAGTGGAAGTTTGTTTTCTAAAATGGTCATCTAGACGTCGTTCTTTCGACTGAAATGACTACCTTTACAAAAACGACTTGTAACTTATATTTCCGACTATAAACCTATACTTTTTCTGTTTAGATTCATAAAATAGAGTTCAATATGAAACCATAGCAATTTGATTCACTCAAAACGGATTTAAAATGAAGAAGTTATGGGTAAAACAAGATTGGATGATTTTTCTTGTTGTAGCAACGTGAAAATTGGTAACAAATTTATATTAATCATATCCTAGCTAACTTATATTGTATTATACATGTATTCTAATATATTATGTAATCTTGGGATACCATAGACACGTATGCAAATGTTTTGACATATCATATCGACCCATGTGTATATATTATTTGGAACAACCATAGACACTCTATATGCAGTAATGTGGGAGTTAGCTATACAGGGTTGAGGTTGATTCCAAAAATATATATACTTTGAGTTGTGATCTAGCCTGAGACGTGTATACACTGGGTCGTGGATTGATTCAAGATAATATATATCAATTTTTTTTCTGTACATCTAACTTTGGACAACTAGTTGTAGGTTACTAACGAGGACAGCTAACTTAATGAACTTAAAACATCAAAATGTATTAAAAGTGTTGTAAATATATTTTGAACATACTTTGATATATATGTACATATGTGTTATAGGTTCGTGAATCGACCAGTGGCCAAGTCTTACTTCCCGACGAAGTAAAAATCTGTGAAAGTGAGTTATAGTCCCACTTTTAAAATCTAATATTTTTGGAATGAGAATACATGCAGGTTTTATAAATGATTTACAAAATAGACACAAGTACGTGAAACTACATTCTATGGTTGAATTATCGAAATCGAATATGCCCCTTTTTATTAAGTCTGGTAATCTAAGAATTAGGGAACAGACACCCTAATTGACGCGAATCCTAAAGATAGATCTATTGGGCCTAACAAACCCCATCCAAAGTACCGGATGCTTTAGTACTTCGAAATTTATATCATGTCCGAAGGAGGATCCCGGAATGATGGGGATATTCTTATATATGCATCTTGTTAATGTCGGTTACCAGGTGTTCACCATACGAATGACTTTTATCTCTATGTATGGGATGTATATTGAAATATGAAATCTTGTGGTCTATTGTTACGATTTGATATATATAGGTTAAACCTATAACTCACCAACATTTTTGTTGACGTTTTAAGCATGTTTATTCTCAGGTGATTATTAAGAGCTTCCGCTGTCACATACTTAAATAAGGACAAGATTTGGAGTCCCTGCTTGTATGATATTGTGTAAAAACTGCATTCAAGAAACTTATTTCGTTGTAACATATTTGTATTGTAAACCATTATGTAATAGTCGTGTGTAAACATGATGTTTTAGATTATCATTATTTGATAATCTACGTAAAGCTTTTTAAACCTTTATTGATGAAATAAAGGTTATGGTTTTTTTAAAATGAATGCAGTCTTTGAAAAATGTCTCATATAGAGGTCAAAACCTCGCAACGAAATCAATTAATATGGAACGTTTTTAATCAATAAGAACGGGACATTTCAGGAGGGGTTATAAATTCTCTCGGGTTTACACTTAGTTTAATTGTCAAATTTTGTGAAAATTTGAAAAATTTTCAACTAAATGAATTCAAAATCATGTTTATACATATTTATGAACGATAAAACTAGGTTATAATACCGAAATTATTGTTACCTCGGAGAGAACATAAATGAAGAAACAACCCAAAACGCTTGAATTCATTTAAAATGGAATAAAGGAGAATAAAAAGGCAAAGAAAAGAATAAATAAAAGCTAAGTGTGGGAAGAATTTACCAAGTTCTTCAAAACATATATCACATATTTGTGCAAGATTATTGCAGGTACTTTTGCTTTGGACTAAACTAATCAGTTTTACCCGATTTACTGTAATATATTTGAAAGAAAGATGGATCTACACGATGAATCAATTCCATCATTAAAAGGAAGTAAAGTCTTCCGAAAAAGACACGCGCTTCTTGATTTAGGTCAGGAAGTTGTCGTCCAGACCAGCTGTAGGTTGACGAAAAATCTAGAAAAGTCATCTCTAAAATCAGCAGGAAATCCACGGACCTCAGTATCAAACAAGGTCTCCATGTGGTCAGACTTATCCTAACCATGAGAGGATCCGTCTCGTAAAATGGGGAGGGCGCCGTGAAAATTAGCTTGATAAGACTAATGAATCAGACCCCCAGAAAGGATAATCTCCTTAAAAATCAAAAATCAGCTTTTAAGCCTGATATTACTCAATCCTTGAGATTGACCTTAAAGATTGAGAATTACAAACTCATGGAATTCGATGATATCTAAACTCGAGCTTGAACGAGAAAAATTTTTGATCAAATTAAAACCGATTTGTTTTCTGAAAACCTATTTTCAATGCGTTCATTACCATTGAACGTAAAATCCTAAGAATTCACCTGAAATTCATTAGGTCACCTGAACCAAATCGGGTGTCAACCGTAAGAACGGTGGTTGCATAGCATGGTCGAAGACAGGACCTTGTGCCAGACCAAAAAATTATAGGGTGATCTTTACTATTGCTCCTACAAAGGATAGTAATTGCATCTGACACGTTTTTGACCATGATCATCTGCATGTCATTAGACATTGCCTTAACAGTTGCTTGTTCATTGCTTTCCTTTACAACCGGATGGTAGTTTACTGAAAGGTAATATATAGAGCAAGTATATTGGACGTGTTGCTTTCCTAATACAAGGTTAGCAAGCGGGTGACACAAAACCACAAGTTTTGAGCTAAAATTTTAAAAATCTGAAACCCACAAAACTCACAAAAATATTTTGCAAACACCGGTGAAGGGTTATTCCGGAAAACTTGTCTAGAGTAAAATCTAGCTTGAATTTTCAAAAGATCAAATGTTTTTATAAAGATCCAATTTCCTTAAAGGATCTAAAGTTTTATAGTCATGTGGGACTGTAAACCACATTGTTACTATAATTGTTTATACCGCCGTATCAAAATCACTGATGTATAAAGTGTGAGAATAAAAAAAAGTGTGATTCGAGTGAAGTGTGATTTAATTTCAAGTTATGTATTGCTTGAGGACAAGCAACGTTTAAGTGTGGGGATATTTGATAGTGCTCCAAATGAACATATATTTAGGCGCAATATCCTTCCAATATGTAAAGCTTTTAGTTGCAATTGTTCTATTCTTATGTAATAATCATTTAAATAAATAAGTGCGAAGATAAAAGACAGAATCGACGATTTGAAGATGCAAATGACCAAAAAGCTAAAAAGTACAAAGTACAATCCAAGTGGTTCAATTTATTAATGAGAAACACCTAAAAATGACAAGAGTACAAGCCGCGAAACGCAAAGTACAAGATATCTAAGCGTACGAAAAGGCGTTCGAAAATTCGGAACTGAGACATAAACCGAGCATCAACGTACAACTCAACGGAGCTAAAATTACAAGTCAACTATGCACAAGAATATAATATAATATATATATATATATATAATTATAAGAAATTATATATTATTATATTATATATTATAATATTCAGCAGCCCACGTTTAACTCAATTTGGTGAGCTGGAATCTGAAGCTCCGCACTCGCGGAGCTTTAAGGCATAAAAGTACCGCACTCGCGGAGCTGTACAGTTCAAAGTGGGCCTATAAAAGCTCACGCATTCTGCTCGAATTCTGCATCCCTTTTTCACTCAATCTCTCTATCTATATACGATATATATATATATATATATATATATATATATATATATATATATATATATATATATATATTATATTTATAATATTAAAGTTTAATTTAATATTAATAATAATTTGGGTTATTGTAAGAAATATTTTACGGGTTTTAAAGTCGGAAACTCTGTCTGTGTAACGCTACGCGATAAATAATCACTGTAAGATATGTTTTTCCTTTTTAAATTAATGTATCGTAACTAAGCTATTATTATGCTTATTTGAGCCGAAGTAATCGTGATGTTAGACTAAATATTAAAGACGGGGTTATTGGATTTTGTACCATAATTAATGTTTGAACAAAAGATCGACACTTGTGGGCATTTGACTATGGACTATTAATAGATGGGAGGTATTGTCTAATTGAGTGACAACTCATTGGAGTCTGTCGAACCTATCTTCAAATTAATTAACTTAATAATTAATAATGATTATGGTTGTCCTATTTAGTAACATTCATACGGAATCTATTATAATCATTTAATTAATTATTCGAGTTGGGTAATTGATTATTCAAACTGATCAAGTGGGCAAATTAATATTCATATCTAATCAAAACAGAGGTGGATTACATACAGTGATAACTGGTGTAATTGTTGACAGAAGTGATAACTGCGTCACAGTTTAAATCTTTAATTAGTTGGAATATTTGACTTCGGGTATAAGGGTAATTTGACGAGGACACTCGCACTTTATATTTATGACCAATGAACTATTATGGACAAAAACCAGATAGGTTTCAAATAATCCAGGACAAAAGGACAATTAACCCAGAATAATAAATTAAAATCAAAACGTCAAACATCATGGTTACGGAAGTTTAAATAAGCATAATTGTTCTATTTTATATCTCATCGAATTTTTATTTACTGTCATTTTATTTATTGTCATTTTAATATTGTTATTTATTTTACACACTTTAATTATTGTCATTTATCTTTATGCTTAAAATATAAAATCGACAAGCCGGTCATTAAATGGTAAACTCCCCCTTTTATATATTATTATTACTATATATATATATATATATATATATATATATATATATATATATATATATATATATATATATATATATATATATATATATACAAATATAATTGTTTAAAAATATAGTGTACGCAATAAGCCGTCTCCCTGTGGAACGAACCGGACTTACTAAAAACTACACTACTCTACGATTAGGTACACTACCTATAATGTTGTAGCAAGGTTTAAGTATATCCCATCTATATAAATAAATAAAACTTGTGTAAATTGTATCGTATTTCGTAATAAAAATAATAGTATTTCGTACACCTCCTCTGCACACATCAACAACCTATATTTTAAATTAAATACTTAAACGTTAATAACCATAAAAAAAATTAAAGAATTTTTTTTTATAAATAAATAACTACAATAGTTAAAATCAACAAAATTTGAATATTCTTGTATTTGAAGTTGTAAAGTGTGTGAGTAGAAAAGTATATTTGTAAAAAAAAAAAAGATGAGGTAAAGTAGAAGATGTAAAAAATATTAAAAGAAGTGGTAAAGAAAGAATAAATGAAGTCATGTACAAATTATAAAAAAAAAGTTAGATTGAAAAAAGAATTTTAAAATTATAGAATGGGAGTGAGAGGGCTGAAATAGGAAGAAAAAATGTTAAGGGGTGCATTATGGACAATTTAATAAAATGAAAGAATAATGGGTAAAAAGTAAAAAATAATAAAAGGGGGGAAAAGGAGAGGGAGAACTGGGACTTGGGAGTCGAACCTGTGACCAGTTGGTATATAAGCCAGACGGATAACCAGTGAGCCGCTTGTGCTTTTGTTTTCAACTCACAATTTTTGGTATTTATACCTTAAAAAGGTGGTTTTAAAAGAAGACAAAAAAAATCTAAATTTTTTACCCTTGAAGTTGATTATTATTACGGATGGGTCCCAATGGAATAGTGGTCATTTTTTTATCTTGTTTTGTTTTCTAAATGAATCTATAGATAATATCTTCCGCCACTATCCTTTATCTAATGTTTTTTTCTCTAAATTATTGATTTTGATAAACGTACTGTAGCTTTTAAGGCTACATTTAAATGTATCATATTTAAGTTTACAAGCTTTGTTGAGTTAATTCTATGGTATAAATATTTCTTTTTAGTGTCGATGTTACTTATATAATTTTGGTATTAATATTATTAATGGTATGGTAAAGTTATAAATATGAAATTAAATATATATGTCCTTTATCTAATTTTTTTTCTCTAAATTATTGGATTTTGATAAACGTACTGTAGCTTTTAAGGCTACGTTTAAATGTATCATATTTAAGTTTACAAGCTTTGTTGAGTTAAATCTATGGTATAAATATTTCTTTTTAGTGTCGATGTTCCTTATATAATTTTGGTATTAATATTATTAATGGTAGGGTAAAGTTATAAATATGAAATTAAATATATATGATATGCTTAAACGTACCCCTAAAGGTTACGTTTATCATTTTCCTATTATTTTATAATAAATACCAAAGCCCTTGTTAAGTACAATATTAACTACAAAGTTAGTAATCTTTTTAATGTAAAGTTACATATTTTAAAGAATAAATGGACCTCTAAATTTAACTATAGAAAGTACTTTATAATGTGAACAATTAAAATTTTACAATAAATGATTAAAAATAGCTCTTGGATTATTTTTAACATTTTCCTTGTTATAATAATAATAATTATTATTGTTAGGACTCATTTTGTAGATGTAATTTGTGTTTGTTAGAGAGAGTATAAATACAACACTTAGCTTGAAAATTAAACGTAAGCCTTATAACCCACACACTCCCTCACCTTAACTAACACACACATCTAGATCTCTCTCTCTCTCTCTCAACCCTCACCATTAACAACTTGTAATAACCTTCACATTGTATCACTTAGATCTTCATGTAATTGTAGAATAATTGAATTCCCCGTAGGTTGTATTGTATTATTCATCAACTATATATAGACTATACAATTATACATTCTAACCCTAATGGACCGAGCCCATCTATACATTTGGGTTGGGTCGGTCCTAATATTCTAATACTCCCCCACTGTTTGAGCGGGAGGAAATTACAAAAGCTCAAACTGGAGCGTAAATACATAAATTCATAATATAAATATAAACATTATGAACATAACAAACTAAAAATACGGCCAAAGTCTTCATGTTAGAGCTTGTAGTCTTGACTTTGTGGCTTGATTCTTATTATTATTATTTATTTTTCCGTATAAGAGATTAAGAGAAAAGATAGTCTATTTTTAGAAAAGAAATCAAGAAGAATTAGGAAAAGGAATATAAATAGGAAACATATAAATTAGAAAAGGAAAAGGAAAGATTGAAGTAGAGTAAAAGAAAATTTTTAGAAGATACGTTTTGATATATTTTTTTAATATGGAATGTTTAAGAAAGGAAAAAATAAGAGGAATCATAAGGAAATAAGAAGAGATACGGTTACTTTATTTATATATATATTTTTTAAAAAAGGCTAACAATAGATGAGTTTACGATGCTTTGTTGAATCTCGACCAAAACATCAACAATAAAAGAAAAACAAAGACGGTGGAAATAAAAATCATACCGACCGTAGTTACCGATCAAAGGTTTTTTGTTTTTATTTTTTTTTAGAAAACTTGTTTAGAATAGGAAACATGATTGGAGAATAAAAAAAGGATGGTAGGATATACGGATTTCTTTTTTTTAAGTGAATTAAACGAAAAGAAAAAGAAAAATGTAGAAATAGATGAAGTTGTTGAAACACAAGTAACAAAGAGTTGTGGAACGACAACATTTCTGAAAAATCCTGAACTATGTAATCAACCGGAAGAATCGAAATAAGAAATAGTCACGATAAGGAGGCTGCTTCTTTTTTTTTAAAATAATAATAAGAAAAGTGATAAAGAAGTTTAGAAAATAGATGATTCGCGGACGGGGAGCGCGGAAAGAAAGTAAGAAAAGCGGCGGCATACCGGTACTTGGTGGCGGCGGAAGACCAATTTTTGGTGGCGGCGGCAGACCGGTTTTTGGTGGCGGAGGTAAAGAAATAAAAGAAGAGATAGGACCGTAAGGCTTGATACCATGTAGAATAATTGAATTCCCCGTAGGTTGTATTGTATTATTCATCAACTATATATAGACTATACAATTATACATTCTAACCCTAATGGACTGAGCCCATCTATACATTTGAGTTGGGTCGGTCCTAATATTCTAATAGTAATCTCACCAACTATTTCATTCAATATAGTCTTCATATATCATCTTCATTCATATACACAAGCATATACATACGGTTCATTTATATACATATATACAAGCATATACACAATCACAAACACGAATCTGAGCTGAAATCGTACATTTTAATTATCCTTATATACTATTAACCACCCAAATTATGGTCGTTTGCACTAACAAATACGACACTAATATACAATTATTCACAACCAAATATCTTAACCTAATTCTCTAACCCATATAATCTTCTTCTCTCTTATTTTAACATTTTCTTCCAGTACCTTCTTATCCTTACCCACCAACATATTGCCCTCCACTAACACATTCATCGTCTCTCTTTACCCACCTTCTTTCTCTCTCATTAAAACTCAAACACCCCAAATAGTTTTGACTGTATGGTTTATCCTCGCCCAATTACGCCACGCCACCGTCAACAATAAATCCGTATCGAATTCGTGTACATGACCGTGGATGAATGATTGTTGCTGTTTGAAGCGATTGGTAAGGTTGACAGGTTAGGGTTCCCTTTTCTTGGAATTTTAAGGTTTCATTTGTTTGAATCATGTGATTCTTCATTTTTAATCAGTTGTATTAAGGTTCGAGATTATGGTTCCATGTGTTTGAAAAGATAGGGTTTCCTGTTAGTTTGTTATTTTTATTTTATGATGTGTTGTTTAACTTTTCAAAAGACGCTGATTAATTAACGTTGTGAGTTGTTTGAAGTTTTAGGTTTTAGTTCGTTGGTAAAAAAATTAGGGGTTTATTTTTACGGACTTAATTAATTATTTGTGTTTTTGATGGTGTAATTACGGAATCAAGTATTTGGAGGATTGTTGATTGCCTAATTAGGGCTAACTGAATGAAAATAATAGTTCTCTGATGCAAAATTATTCAGTTTTTGGCATAACTGAATGAAAATGAACATGTCAACTTCTGTCAAGAAGCTACAAATAAGGTTAATTTGCTTATACTTTATGTTTCTTTGATCCTAATTATGTATTATGTATTATTAGTTCATAATTTTGAGTTAGTGATTGATAAGTTTAATTTGTTTTCAACAGTTACCTTCAATGTAATAGCAAAGTAACTTCATGGTATAATGCCAGAACAACTACAAACTTCATCGATCTTTGTATTAATTATTATGGGAATGGGAATGACAATACTAACTTGGGAGGAGCAGAGTATTATTATTTTTTTGCTGATATTTTATTTTTTGTTGTGTTTTCACAGCTTGCTAAATCTATGAAACAACCCAACCCGTATTTCATACGATAAATTTTTTTTATTTTAAAAATAATAAACCATTAGCGCCCAAAATAACAGTTACATATAACCCATTCAAACAATATCACAAGTTAAATGTTTACAAAGGCACAAAGGCCATTAACCAAATGTATTACAAGTTCGACCCACTTAATTTGATAGTTTTAATCCAAACTACACCCGAGCATGGTTTGGGGCTAAACTACCCAAAACGCTAGGTCGACTTCAAAATCTTCCACAGTAATCCAACATAGGGAACTAGTATCCCACAACCCCCTTCCCTTTATCCGCACATGCATCTAAAAAGATAAACAACGAGAGGGGTAAGCTAACGCTTAGTGATAATGCTAAAAACGAACATATATTTCATAGCATTATTTCTCAAGAAAGACAAGCTTTTAGTTGCAATTGTTCTATTTACAAGTGATATTCGTTTAAATAATAAAAGGTGAAGACAAAAGATAGATTCGACGAATTGAAGACGCAAACGACCAAAAAGCTCAAAAGTACAAAAGACAATCAAAGAGGTTCCAATTATTGATAAGAAACGTCTCGAAATTACAAGAGTACAAGATTCAAAACGCAAAGTACAAGATATTAAATTGTACGCAAGGACGTTCGAAAATCTGGAACCGGGACATGAGTCAACTATCAACGCCCGACACAACGGACTAAAAATTACAAGTCAACTATGCACATAAATATAATATAATATTTAAATAATTCTTATAATTATTTAATATATTATATTTATTAAAAACCGTCGGTAAACAAAGAGCCAAACTCCTCTGAGCTGTAAAAGCAAACTCCGCGACTCGCGGAGTTTGAAGGCCAAAAAGGCCGCGAGTCGCGGAGCCCCTAAAGTCGAAAATCCCTATAAAAGCAACCGAATTCTGATCGCAAATCATCATCTTTTTCTTCTTCTCCTCATACGTAAAATATATATATATATTTATAATTTATATTTTAATTTTAATTATAATTCTAATAATAAGGGTATGTTAGCGAATGTTGTAAGGGTGTAAGTCGAAATTCTGTCCGTGTAACGCTACGCTATTTTTAATCATTGTAAGTTATGTTCAACCTTTTTACATTAATGTCTCGTAGCTAAGTTATTATTATGCTTATTTAAAACAAAGTAATCATGATGTTGGGCTAATTACTAAAATTGGGTAATTGGGCTTTGTACCATAATTGGGGTTTGGACAAAAGAACGACACTTGTGGAAATTAGACTATGGGCTATTAATGGGCTTTATATTTTTTTAACTAAACGATAGTTTATTAATGTTAATATAAAGATTTACAATTGGGCGTCCCTATAAATTACCATGTACACTCGATCGGACACGATGGGCGGGGTATTTATATGTACGAATAATCGTTCATTTAACCGGACACGGGAATTGATTAATAGCCACTAGAATAATTAAAACAGGAGTGAAATTATGTACAAAGGACACTTGGTATAATTGATAACAAAATATTAAAACCTTGGGTTACACTCAGTCGACATCCTGGTGTAATTATTAAACAAAGTATTAAAATCTTGTTACAGTTTAAATCCCCAATTAGTTGGAATATTTAACTTCGGGTATAAGAATAATTTGATGAGGACACTCGCACTTTATATTTATGACTGATGGACTGTTATGGACAAAAACCAAACGGACATATTAAATAATTCAGGACAAAGGACAATTAACCCATGGGCATAAAACTAAAATCAACACGTCAAACATCATGATTACGGAAGTTTAAATAAGCATAATTCTTTTATTTCATATTTAATTTCCTTTATTTTATATTTAATTGCACTTCTAATTATCGCACTTTTATTTATTGTTATTTAATCGCACTTTTAATTATCGTACTTTTTAATTATCGCAATTTTATTTTATCGCACTTTTATTGCAATTTCATTATCGTTATTTATTTTACGCTTTAAATTAAGTCTTTTATTTATTTAATATTTTACATTAGGTTTTAACTGCGACTAAAGTTTTAAAATCGACAAACCGGTCATTAAACGGTAAAAACCCCCCTTATTAATAATAATATTACTTATATATATGTAGTGTATTTTTATAAAAGTAAACTAATATAGCGTTGAGCTTTGTTTAAAAAAGATTCCCTGTGGAACGAACCGGACTTACTAAAAACTACACTACTGTACGATTAGGTACACTGCCTATAAGTGTTGTAGCAAGGTTTAAGTATATCCATTCTGTGACAACCCGGAAATTTCCAACCAAATTTAAACTTTATCTTTATATTATTCCGACACGATAAGCAAAGTTTGTTAAGTTAAATCTCAAGAATTTTAAATTGTGTTCATACATTCATTATAACCTCGATTAAATTCCGACGATTCACGAACCGTTATATATAAATAAATATGTATATATATATATTATAACTTGAGAATATTAATAAAGTATTAAACATAGAATACTTTACATGAACGTATTTGTTTCAATATGTTTATCGATGGAATTAGAAGATAATATCAAATGATTGATTTATCAGATACATTATGATATGATTACGGGTCTATGTTATGAGGTCCACTGTGATTTAAGAAATCTATTCTTTTTGACAACATTCGGAAAATGGTAAAGTGATTTATAAGTAAGAACGTGAAGTGTAAATAACTTAGATGTTGGATATCGACAAGTTAAGTAACTCGACATTTTTTATTAAGATGATTTCATACGTTTATTTAACCTTTGAACTTTATCCCATGCTTCACCAACAAACTGTAATTTAAAAACTTGAAACCTATTATGAATATATATGATTCTACTTTTCTAAAACATTTTATGATATAACGAATTCCATTATTTTAACCTTTAAACAAAATGATTCTTAAAAATATATTTGGTTTTGGAAAACAAAATTATTATATTTATTTGATTTAGTTTCAAACGTACAAAAACATTTTCAGTTTAAAAAGAACTTTATTATTAAAACGTATATAACTTTTATAAATATCTTGAACTACTTTTGACAACTCATTACTTAACCAGTATGATAAAGATAACGATATTTATATTTTATTTTATTAAATATATATAACGATTTAAATTAATATTATATATATTTATACGCGTATTATACGTACATAGTTTTATACTTTTACTATACTTAAACTTTACCTTTACTTTATTTTTACTTTACTTTAACTTTAATAATTCATACTTTAATAATTCACTTTAATAATTCATACTTTAATAATTCATACTTTAATAATTCACTTTAATAATTCAAACTTTAATAATTCACTTTAATAATTCATACTTTAATAATTCACTTTAATAATTCAAAAATCTATTATAAATAGAATTCAATAGGTTTCATTATTTCATAGAAACTTGAAAATATTTTTCTCTAAACTCTCTCAATCGATTTACATATATATATATTTACTCCGTATTATTTCAAGATATTATTAGTATACATAAAATATTACGTCAGAGTACTGTCCGAGTGATTTCGAAATTGTTTTTCGAGTGGGATTGGATTAAGGAAATTATGGGTTATAGCTATGGAGGTGATTGAGTATGGTTCATGGGTATGCTCGTGAGGTCAATATAGCATTTATCATCTCCGTTGCGTTTACGTACCTTTCCTGCAATATTGAATCTCAATATTGATATGTGAGTACTCATAATTTAATTTTTACATACTAATAGTGTATCCCTGACTAGTGCTCGAGTATATAGGATTATGCATGCTTGTACTTTTGATATTGCCATTAGATAGTTTATGTTGATTCCTGAATTAGTTACATATACGATTGAGATAAGGTATAAGATATGCATGTCGTTGGAAAGCTAGTGACAAATAGTTGAATTTTGGTTTAAGAATCACTTGAATCCAAGTAACGGTTAGAAAGTTATGAAATAAACAAATTGCATAATTAATTTCGTAATTAAAATTGCTGATGATAATTAGTGAACTAATTTTTTAGGTTATAAAAAGTGGTTATTTGGATTCTACTCGTCGAGTAGATGAATTTTCATATAAAGCACGTCTCGTTTCGTTGAACGGTTGTCAAGTTATGGACAAAAGAAGTTTTGCAAATTTTGATGAAATGTCGAAACGGGAACTGAAATTCTCGCTGATCTGCGTTGTTTCATATATAAAAAAAAATACCACTGAATTCTTTGCTGTAAGGTCTAACAAACGACTCTGGCCGTTTGTCAATTCGAGTCTCGACGATTTTTCTAAAAATCATCAAAGTTGACGGTTTGGTCACATTTTAAAATTCTTAAAAGAGCTGAAACTTTTTTATTTAAAAATGTCAGTTTTGTATCAGTTGTCATGGTCGGCCTGATATGTGTTTACTCTTGTCAAAAATCGTGTTATATCTTTGTGGTAACGAGAATTTGCAGGCTTTGACCGTTTGTCAATACGAGTTTTGAGGAATTTTCTAAAAATCTCCAAAGTAGGCTACTCGGTCACTTTTGTAAATTTATTAAAGCTGAAAAATTAACTTTGAAACGTCGAAAACGCGTTGGCAACTACGAGTTGTCTAGATTTAGTTTACTTCTGTAATATTTATGCTTAATCTTTTTGGTAATGTGTAACTTTTATCTTTGGCCGTTTATCAATCGGAGTTCCGATAATTTTTCTAAAAATAGCTGAAGTGGCCCGTTTAGTCATGTTTGACCGAAAATCATTTTTGTATAAGTTATTATATATTTGCATGCGACCTCATTTTTACTTTGACCTTTGACTTTTGACTTTAACCTTTGAACTTTGACTTTTCCTGTTAACTTTTCAGTTAACTTTTTGTGTTGATTTTCTCTATAAAAAAAAAACCTAAAATACTATTTTATGATTATGAAACCATTTGTGTTACGTTGTTTCACATGTCACCTTTTACTAGAATCTTAATTGAGCATGAGTAATATAACATGTTACTATACTGTAGAGTCAGACTCGAGCTATAGGATAGGATTACACTATGACTTGACCTAATTTGTTAGACAAATATTGACCAACATATAAATATATATAATTAATTTAGGTTCGTGAATCCGATGCCAACCTTGCACTTGTTCAATGACGTTATATGTATTTTTATTACGAAATACAGTATGGTGAGTTTCATTTGCCTTTTTACCCTTTATATTTTTGGGCTGAGAATACATGCGCAACTTTTATAAATGTTTTACGAAATAGACACAAGTACGTGAAACTACATTCTATGGTTGAATTATCGAAATCGAATATGCCCCTTTTTATTAAGTCTGGTAATCTAAGAATTAGGGAACAGACACCCTAATTGACGCGAATCCTAAAGATAGATCTATTGGGCCTAACAAACCCCATCCAAAGTACCGGATGTTTTGGTACTTCGAAATTTATATCATGTCCGAAGGAGGATCCCGGAATGATAGGGGATATTCTTATATGCATATTGTTAATGTCGGTTACCAGGTGTTCACCATATGAATGATTATTTTTGTCTCTATGCATGGGACGTATATTTATGAGAACTGGAAATGAAATTCTTGTGGTCTATTAAAATGTTGGAAATAAATGATTATGATAAACTAATGAACTCACCAACCTTTTGGTTGACACTTTAAAGCATGTTTATTCTCAGGTGTTAAAGAAATCTTCCGCTGTGCATTTGCTCATTTTAAAGATATTAATTGGAGCCTTTCATAGCATATTTCGAAGAACGTTGCATTCGAGTCATTGAGTTCATCAAAGATTATTATTAAATCAATTTATAGTTGGATAGTGGATATTATGAAATGGTATGCATGCCTGTCAATTTTCGATGTAAAGAAAGTTGTCTTTTAAAAACGAATGCAATGTTTGTAAAATATATCATATAGAGGTCAAATACCTCGCAATGTAATCAACTATTGTGAATCGTTTATAATGTATATGAACGGGTCCTTTCAGTTGGTATCAGAGCGGTGGTCTTAGCGAACCAGGTCTGCATTAGTGTGTCTAACAGATAAGTCGATAGGATGCATTAGTGAGTCTGGACTTCGACCGTGTCTGCATGTCAATAGTTTTGCTTATCATTTTGTGTCAAAAATTAACTACTTATCATCCTCAGGAAATTACCTGCTTATCATTTTTAGTCTAAGACACGTCTTGCTGCATTGATTGCATGAATAGTGTATAGACAAAAATTCATATCTTAGCGTATCTGCTAAATCATATCTTATCGTATCTATTACTGTAAACGTTGCCTGATATATCCCGTAAATTCCTCCGTAATTTACGAAATCTTTTGTTCTATATATATGGATATTCTATGTAATTAGAATACCATTCGATAACCGAAAATCATTTCATATCGAAAAAAAAAATCCTTATTCAATCGTACGAAATGGAATTCATCATTAATTCAAGTTCCTCGGATTTCGAAATGGAATCCCACTCCAGCTCCGAAAGCAGTGTGACCGGAATAGATCAACCAATCAGTCATCACCTATTCTGGATGAATTGGGGATGGGTTCGTAGCCTCCTCAATCATTGGAGACAAGAAGAAGGTGATCCCTTCCATCCACCACATTGCCCTCTTGATGAAGAACCTGAAGCACTTACCGGCGAACCTGTCCGAAACACCATTTTCTCGCTCATTTCCAGAGTATCTCTTCACGATTATATATTACATCAAATTTAAGATTTTATTTATCCGCTCGTCCGAACCGACAATCACCCCGGTGTAATAGAAGAAGTCAACGAGCTTCGCGCTCGGGTAGTGGCTTTGGAGAATATGGTGCAGAGATTACAAACACCAGCAGCAGCATCAGCAGCATAACCAGTAACACCATCATCAACGCCAATAGTACCATTACCACCTCAACCACAACCACGTCGTAAACCTCAACTTTACACTCTGTCCCACGAGCACCAATGTCATACGCCCTGTAGATACCAAGGAATACCAACAACAATAACCGACGAAGTATTAATTCATAACTTCATTGGAGAAACATTCCGCGCAGATTATGTAATCTCTAAAGTCTTAGAGATTATCTAATCTAGCCCTAACCATAAATCAGTTAAGCGAACCAAAATGATAGAAGGAAGAGTAGAAACCCTGACAAAAATGGTGTGTGATTAACAAGCTAAACTTGTTTTACCAACAGCATCAACAGTACCTTCAGCGTCACCAGCATCATCAGTACAGTCAACATCAGAATCAATAACACCTATAACATCACAAACTCTGTCAGCTCAAGAATCACTATGGACATCATTACGAATCAATAACCTGTATATTGTATCAACGAGTTATGAAGAATTAACTCATTCCCTTTGAAGAAATTATATGTATATTTTATATATTTTGAAATAAAAATAAATCTTTCCGTGCTAAGCTATTGTGTGTGAATCTTAACTACTCGGTTAATTCATATTACAAATACGCAATAATGTACGTCCTTCGAGCGCAACTTAACCAGCGTTAACTACAATCTCTGTCGCAATTCAACAAATTCCAATTCATAATAAATCAAGTATATATTTGATTTTACACTTTCATCATCGATGTACCCGAAACTTTTCAGATAACATCATTCGTACTTTGCGAAATTCACAAGAATTCCACGAACCGAACATCATACATCAACAAATAACGAAGTATTGATTCATAATTTCAATGTCATTAAAGAAATACTGCGTAAAAGTTATGTACTTTTTAAAGCCTTTAGGGATTATTCAATTCTAGTTTCAACCGTAAATCAAATGAGTTTAATTTAACATTAACTCATTAAATCTATGTTACATCTGAAGAAAATATACATATATATATTTTCATAAAGACTGTAATAAAATTCTTTTGTACAAAATATTAATTGTGAATTTTTTTTTTTAACGGGTAGGTAATACCCGAGAGATATATAAATTCACAATTAATATATTACATTCTTCGAATCTGATTCAGCAAATCATCCATTATACTCCCTACTTTCACAACAATATACATTCTTTTATAGAAATCAAAACAACCATACTCATTCAAAATTTAATTACATATTCTGATTTTGAAATCTCAAAATTTAACTTGAGATATGACCAAAATCATCACTCTTAGATCCTTACATCTTTCACAAGCTATATTTTGACTTCAAAACTGTGTTAGAACATCAAATGTATGTTAACGATTACAATCTGTGTTCAAACCCTTCAAAAATTTCTGAAGACACTTCGAATGATGAGCAATCGAGATGATGATCCAACCACATGTTACCCACAGTTATGTACCCGAAAAACTCTTGAAACCAAAGTAAAAGTTTAAACAACGTATCCACGTCAGATTCTTTGGCATTTATTAGCAAAATTAACTTTGCGACTCCTATTCAAAGTAGCCAGTTTTGTCACAGCTCCAGCAAGTCAACTTCGACTTTTCAGTTAGACTAACCTTATTATAACCTTGAGATATACACCATCGTTACCAGGGAACCTTTTACATTCCACCATATTATTAGCAGATGTACCAACAACTTCATTACCCTTTGACTTTAGCCTCTCCAAAAAGTCATCATAATTATTCATTGAAACCCCACCATTTACTCATTCGCATCTTGTAATAAGAATTGCCATACGAATCATTGGGAATTAGCAATCAGTATTTTGAAATCTTGCAGCATGTCTGCGCTAACAGTTATATGTGTATATATAACGTCTATCTTCTGGACTTAATTTGAATGTGAAGTTTCTGAAAAACACTCCGAACTATGAATTGGTTCTCCGAAAATGGAAAAAATGCTGATGAAGCAGCAAAAACTATAAACGACTTTAAATGGTAAAAGCTGGATGATAATGATGAAGTGTGCTGGCAAAGCGCAGAAAAAGAGAAGTTTTGGAACTGAAAAACGGATTGAGCAAAGTAGGAAGGAGGCTGTGGACAAATTACAAAGACTGAACCTGACTTTAAAGGATCCAAATGATTCAGTACCTGCTGAAGTCATTAACGAATACCTTGCTCCTGACTCTAAACCCCTGCGGACAATATTCTTCATCATCCTCTGATATTAGAAATTCTAAAATATCATCATATCTTTCATTATAAATATCCTCCATATTTCTGAAGATATTTTCTTAATTTTTCTTATTTGAAATCATTTACCTCTTCGCGCTATCTGTATTACATCAAAAAGGAAACTGTTTAGTTCCTATACTCTGTAAACCTTTGAGTTTAAAATATGAATGTTTTTGAAGTAGTGTTGGAAACTGAAGCATGAGTTAGTATAATATAATGACACTTGATCAACGTGATTATATTACAGTAATTCATGCTGAGTTTCTAAATGGAACGTGATGATTCACAGATCATAACATCATCATGTGCCATGTTATACGACTCTTGTATTCTATTTAACCTCTAAAATATCAAGAAAATATTTCTTGATGATTCGGCCTTTTCCAAGGTATTCTAGTAATTTGACAAGTCAAGATCGTGCCATCACAATTTCCTTCCTAGAACATTAACAATGTTCATTCCGAAATTCATATCTGTGAATTCTGGACCATTACAAGCGGTGCTTAATCACAAGAAGAAGAAACGAAATGACAAAACTCCGAAATAGAAATTGGGGTATAAATTGCAGTAAATAAAAGAGAGCATTAACTGTGGATGACAATGATTATAGAAGATAGAAACAGAGACTTTGAAATATAAGGGAAGATATAAAGCCCAACGACAAACCAAAAATTATAAACCATATATATCGATGCATATAGCAATATAAAGATACGGGAGAACTAGAAACACTATAAACCCAAGAGTATAGTAGAAGTAAATAGATTCTTCCGGCGGTAGATGAAAAAGAAGAATGACCGATATGAAAGTTATAAGTATATCGAGAATCAGAACTGGATGGAGCATATTGATGAACACTTTAAAATATGAGTTGAGGGGGAAAGAATAGAAGGTGATGAAACATGACTAGGAACTTAGAAATCAACAGATTTAACTCACACAATGACGGAATAAGTGAATCAAACCCTCTAGTAAATAGGTTAAGCTTTTTGAGATTAATTTAGTCATACCATAACTAAATCAAGTGTGATTAGATCAACACCTAGAGCTATTATTCACCACCTGGGTGATTTGGGTTGAGAGAGAATCGGAGGAGCTCACCAGATCTGAGTGTGTGTAACAAATGAGAGGCTTAACCTAAAATGAAGAACATAAGACTTTATATACCCCTGATGTTGACTCACCCGTACGATTCATCCATCACACATACGAGTTGGCTTCATCAGCCGTACGGGTGATCACTCACTCGTGTCTTCTCATTTAGGTTGTAACTGTGACTTAGCTCAGTATCAACCGTGGGTATGAGCCTATCAGCCGTACGAGTGAGGCTTCACTCGGACGTCTGACTAAGTCTAACATAGTCAAACATCCAAATCTCGTTCCTGCAGTTGCTGTAACCACATACAAACACGGATAGGATAATAACGAACGATCATGGTGGCCTGTAAACTGTTGTACCTGCAATGGACCTGGGTAGATGTCTAGGGACTTGCATAAAATGCATCAACAGATGGTGTGAGTTGTAAGGAAATGAAGGAGGTGAATTTATAAGAAAATCTCCGACAGAACAATTAAAATGGACGATCGCATTTAAAGCGGATCCTAATTCCCTTGATTACCGGAGAGTCAAATCTTATTAAGAAGATTTTCTTCAAATCCCTTGAAATCTGGAAATCAATTATATCTACGTCAAATGATAAGATGAATCAACACTTACTCATTTCACTATTCTATGTTAGCTTCATTCGTACTCTTCATATAAATGGATTGTTTATCCAAATTATTCGCTGATGATAAAACTCTAATTTTCAGCCTGTATGCATCATTAAAACATACTTATTATCATTCACGACCTTTCCACTCAAATTTCGGGACGAAATTTCTTTAACGGGTAGGTACTGTGACAACCCGGAAATTTCCAACCAAATTTAAACTTTATCTTTATATTATTCCGACATGATAAGCAAAGTTTGTTAAGTTAAATCTCAAGAATTTTAAATTGTGTTCATACATTCATTATAACCTCGATCAAATTCCGACGATTCACGAACCGTTATATACAAATAAATATGTATATATATATATTATAACTTGAGAATATTAATAAAGTATTAAACATATAATACTTTACATGAACGTATTTGTTTCAATATGTTTATCGATGGAATTAGAAGATAATATCAAATGATTGATTTATCAGATACATTATGATATGATTACGGGTCTATGTTATGAGGTCCAATGTGATTTAAGAAATCTATTCTTTTTGACAACATTCGGAAAATGGTAAAGTGATTTATAAGTAAGAACGTGAAGTGTAAATAACTTAGATGTTGGATATCGACAAGTTAAGTAACTCGACATTTTTTATTAAGATGATTTTATACGTTTATTTAACCTTTGAACTTTATCCCATGCTTCACCAACAAACTGTAATTTAAAAACTTGAAACCTATTATGAATATATATGATTCTACTTTTCTAAAACATTTTATGATATAACGAATTCCATTATTTTAACCTTTAAACAAAATGATTCTTAAAAATATATTTGGTTTTGGAAAACAAAATTATTATATTTATTTGATTTAGTTTCAAACGTACAAAAACATTTTCAGTTTAAAAAGAACTTTATTATTAAAACGTATATAACTTTTATAAATATCTTGAACTACTTTTGACAACTCATTACTTAACCAGTATGATAAAGATAACGATATTTATATTTTATTTTATTAAATATATATAACGATTTAAATTAATATTATATATATTTATACGCGTATTATACGTACATAGTTTTATACTTTTACTATACTTAAACTTTACCTTTACTTTATTTTTACTTTAATTTAACTTTAATAATTCATACTTTAATAATTCACTTTAATAATTCATACTTTAATAATTCACTTTAATAATTCATACTTTAATAATTCACTTTAATAATTCAAACTTTAATAATTCACTTTAATAATTCATACTTTAATAATTCACTTTAATAATTCAAAAATCTATTATAAATAGAATTCAATAGGTTTCATTATTTCATAGAAAATTGAAAATATTTTTCTCTAAACTCTCTCAATCGATTTACATATATATATATTTACTCCGTATTATTTCAAGATATTATTAGTATACATAAAATATTACGTCAGAGTACTGTCCGAGTGATTTCGAAATTGTTTTTCGAGTGGGATTGGATTAAGGAAATTATGGGTTATAGCTATGGAGGTGATTGAGTATGGTTCATGGGTATGCTCGTGAGGTCAATATAGCATTTATCATCTCCGTTGCGTTTACGTACCTTTCCTGCAATATTGAATCTCAATATTGATATGTGAGTACTCATAATTTAATTTTTACATACTAATAGTGTATCCCTGACTAGTGCTCGAGTATATAGGATTATGCATGCTTGTACTTTTGATATTGCCATTAGATAGTTTATGTTGATTCCTGAATTAGTTACATATACGATTGAGATAAGGTATAAGATATGCATGTCGTTGGAAAGCTAGTGACAAATAGTTGAATTTTGGTTTAAGAATCACTTGAATCCAAGTAACGGTTAGAAAGTTATGAAATAAACAAATTGCATAATTAATTTCGTAATTAAAATTGCTGATGATAATTAGTGAACTAATTTTTTAGGTTATAAAAAGTGGTTATTTGGATTCTACTCGTCGAGTAGATGAATTTTCATATAAAGCACGTCTCGTTTCGTTGAACGGTTGTCAAGTTATGGACAAAAGAAGTTTTGCAAATTTTGATGAAATGTCGAAACGGGAACTGAAATTCTCGCTGATCTGCGTTGTTTCATATATAAAAAAAAATACCACTGAATTCTTTGCTGTAAGGTCTAACAAATGACTCTGGCCGTTTGTCAATTCGAGTCTCGACGATTTTTCTAAAAATCATCAAAGTTGACGGTTTGGTCACATTTTAAAATTCTAAAAAGAGCTGAAACTTTTTTATTTAAAAATGTCAGTTTTGTATCAGTTGTCATGGTCGGCCTGATATGTGTTTACTCTTGTCAAAAATCGTGTTATATCTTTGTGGTAACGAGAATTTGCAGGCTTTGACCGTTTGTCAATACGAGTTTTGAGGAATTTTCTAAAAATCTCCAAAGTAGGCTACTCGGTCACTTTTGTAAATTTATTAAAGCTGAAAAATTAACTTTGAAACGTCGAAAACGCGTTGGCAACTACGAGTTGTCTAGATTTAGTTTACTTCTGTAATATTTATGCTTAATCTTTTTGGTAATTTGTAACTTTTATCTTTGGCCGTTTATCAATCGGAGTTCCGATAATTTTTCTAAAAATAGCTGAAGTGGCCCGTTTAGTCATGTTTGACCGAAAATCATTTTTGTATAAGTTATTATATATTTGCATGCGACCTCATTTTTACTTTGACCTTTGACTTTTGACTTTAACCTTTGAACTTTGACTTTTCCTGTTAACTTTTCAGTTAACTTTTTGTGTTGATTTTCTCTATAAAAAAAAAACCTAAAATACTATTTTATGATTATGAAACCATTTGTGTTACGTTGTTTCACACGTCACCTTTTACTAGAATCTTAATTGAGCATGAGTAATATAACATGTTACTATATTGTAGAGTCAGACTCGAGCTATAGGATAGGATTACACTATGACTTGACCTAATTTGTTAGACAAATATTGACCAACATATAAATATATATAATTAATTTAGGTTCGTGAATCCGATGCCAACCTTGCACTTGTTCAATGACGTTATATGTATTTTTACTACGAAATACAGTATGGTGAGTTTCATTTGCCTTTTTACCCTTTATATTTTTGGGCTGAGAATACATGCGCAACTTTTATAAATGTTTTACGAAATAGACACAAGTACGTGAAACTACATTCTATGGTTGAATTATCGAAATCGAATATGCCCCTTTTTATTAAGTCTGGTAATCTAAGAATTAGGGAACAGACACCCTAATTGACGCGAATCCTAAAGATAGATCTATTGGGCCTAACAAACCCCATCCAAAGTACCGGATGTTTTGGTACTTCGAAATTTATATCATGTCCGAAGGAGGATCTCGGAATGATAGGGGATATTCTTATATGCATATTGTTAATGTCGGTTACCAGGTGTTCACCATATGAATGATTATTTTTGTCTCTATGCATGGGACGTATATTTATGAGAACTGGAAATGAAATTCTTGTGGTCTATTAAAATGTTGGAAATAAATGATTATGATAAACTAATGAACTCACCAACCTTTTGGTTGACACTTTAAAGCATGTTTATTCTCAGGTGTTAAAGAAATCTTCCGCTGTGCATTTGCTCATTTTAAAGATATTAATTGGAGCCTTTCATAGCATATTTCGAAGAACGTTGCATTCGAGTCATTGAGTTCATCAAAGATTATTATTAAATCAATTTATAGTTGGATAGTGGATATTATGAAATGGTATGCATGCCTGTCAATTTTCGATGTAAAGAAAGTTGTCTTTTAAAAACGAATGCAATGTTTGTAAAATATATCATATAGAGGTCAAATACCTCGCAATGTAATCAACTATTGTGAATCGTTTATAATGTATATGAACGGGTCCTTTCAGTTGGTATCAGAGCGGTGGTCTTAGCGAACCAGGTCTGCATTAGTGTGTCTAACAGATAAGTCGATAGGATGCATTAGTGAGTCTGGACTTCGACCGTGTCTGCATGTCAATAGTTTTGCTTATCATTTTGTGTCAAAAATTAACTACTTATCATCCTCAGGAAATTACCTGCTTATCATTTTTAGTCTAAGACACGTCTTGCTGCATTGATTGCATGAATAGTGTATAGACAAAAATTCATATCTTAGCGTATCTGCTAAATCATATCTTATCGTATCTATTACTGTAAACGTTGCCTGATATATCCCGTAAATTCCTCCGTAATTTACGAAATCTTTTGTTCTATATATATGGATATTCTATGTAATTAGAATACCATTCGATAACCGAAAATCATTTCATATCGAAAAAAAAAATCCTTATTCAATCGTACGAAATGGAATTCATCATTAATTCAAGTTCCTCGGATTTCGAAATGGAATCCCACTCCAGCTCCGAAAGCAGTGTGACCGGAATAGATCAACCAATCAGTCATCACCTATTCTGGATGAATTGGGGATGGGTTCGTAGCCTCCTCAATCATTGGAGACAAGAAGAAGGTAATCCCTTCCATCCACCACATTGCCCTCTTGATGAAGAACCTGAAGCACTTACCGGCGAACCTGTCCGAAACACCATTTTCTCGCTCATTTCCAGAGTATCTCTTCACGATTATATATTACATCAAATTTAAGATTTTATTTATCCGCTCGTCCGAACCGACAATCACCCCGGTGTAATAGAAGAAGTCAACGAGCTTCGCGCTCGGGTAGTGGCTTTGGAGAATATGGTGCAGAGATTACAAACACCAGCAGCAGCATCAGCAGCATAACCAGTAACACCATCATCAACGCCAATAGTACCATTACCACCTCAACCACTGTAGTGACCCGAACTTTTCCATGTTTATATATATTAATTGAGATTGATATTTACATGATTAAATGTTTCCAACATGTTAAGCAATCAAATTTGTTAAGACTTGATTAATTGAAATATGTTTCATATAGACAATTGACCACCCAAGTTGATCGGTGATTCACGAACGTTAAAACTTGTAAAAACTATTTGATGACATATATATGGATATATATATATATAGTTAACATGATACTATGATAAGAAAACATATCATAAAGTATATTAACAATGAACTACATATGTAAAAACAAGACTACTAACTTAATGATTTTTAAACGAGACATATATGTAACGATTATCGTTGTAAAGACATTTAATGTATATATATATCATATTAAGAGATATTCATACATGATAATATCATGATAATATAATAATTTAAAATCTCATTTGATATTATAAACATTGGGTTAACAACATTTAACAAGATCGTTAACCTAAAGGTTTCAAAACAACACTTACATGTAACGACTAACGATGACTTAACGACTCAGTTAAAATGTATATACATGTAGTGTTTTAATATGTATTTATACACTTTTTAAAGACTTCAATACACTTATCAAAATACTTCTACTTAACAAAAATGCTTACAATTACATCCTCGTTCAGTTTCATCAACAATTCTACTCGTATGCACCCGTATTCGTACTCGTACAATACACAGCTTTTAGATGTATGTACTATGGGTATATACACTCCAATGATCAGCTCTTAGCAGCCCATGTGAGTCACCTAACACATGTGGGAACCATCATTTGGCAACTAGCATGAAATATCTCATAAAATTACAAAAATATGAGTAATCATTCATGACTTATTTACATGAAAACAAAATTACATATCCTTTATATCTAATCCATACACCAACGACCAAAAACACCTACAAACACTTTCATTCTTCAATTTTCTTCATCTAATTGATCTCTCTCAAGTTCTATCTTCAAGTTCTAAGTGTTCTTCATAAATTCCAAAAGTTCTAGTTTCATAAAATCAAGAATACTTTCAAGTTTGCTAGCTCACTTCCAATCTTGTAAGGTGATCATCCAACCTCAAGAAATCTTTGTTTCTTACAGTAGGTTATCATTCTAATACAAGGTAATAATCATATTCAAACTTTGGTTCAATTTCTATAACTATAACAATCTTATTTCAAGTGATGATCTTACTTGAACTTGTTTTCGTGTCATGATTCTGCTTCAAGAACTTCGAGCCATCCAAGGATCCATTGAAGCTAGATCCATTTTTCTCTTTTCCAGTAGGTTTATCCAAGGAAATTAAGGTAGTAATGATGTTCATAACATCATTCGATTCATACATATAAAGCTATCTTATTCGAAGGTTTAAACTTGTAATCACTAGAACATAGTTTAGTTAATTCTAAACTTGTTCGCAAACAAAAGTTAATCCTTCTAACTTGACTTTTAAAATCAACTAAACACATGTTCTATATCTATATGATATGCTAACTTAATGATTTAAAACCTGGAAACACGAAAAACACCGTAAAACCGGATTTACGCCGTCGTAGTAACACCGCGGGCTGTTTTGGGTTAGTTAATTAAAAACTATGATAAACTTTGATTTAAAAGTTGTTATTCTGAGAAAATGATTTTTATTATGAACATGAAACTATATCCAAAAATTATGGTTAAACTCAAAGTGGAAGTATGTTTTCTAAAATGGTCATCTAGACGTCGTTCTTTCGACTGAAATGACTACCTTTACAAAAACGACTTGTAACTTATTTTTCCGACTATAAACCTATACTTTTTCTGTTTAGATTCATAAAATAGAGTTCAATATGAAACCATAGCAATTTGATTCACTCAAAACGGATTTAAAATGAAGAAGTTATGGGTAAAACAAGATTGGATAATTTTTCTCATTTTAGCTACGTGAAAATTGGTAACAAATCTATTCCAACCATAACTTAATCAACTTGTATTGTATATTATGTAATCTTGAGATACCATAGACACGTATACAATGTTTTGACCTATCATGTCGACACATCTATATATATTTCGGAACAACCATAGACACTCTATATGTGAATGTTGGAGTTAGCTATACAGGGTTGAGGTTGATTCCAAAATATATATAGTTTGAGTTGTGATCAATACTGAGATACGTATACACTGGGTCGTGGATTGATTCAAGATAATATTTATCGATTTATTTCTGTACATCTAACTGTGGACAACTAGTTATAGGTTACTAACGAGGACAGCTGACTTAATAAACTTAAAACATCAAAATATATTAAAAGTGTTGTAAATATATTTTGAACATACTTTAATATATATGTATATATTGTTATAGGTTCGTGAATCAACAGTGGCCAAGTCTTACTTCCCGACGAAGTAAAAATCTGTGAAAGTGAGTTATAGTCCCACTTTTAAAATCTAATATTTTTGGGATGAGAATACATGCAGGTTTTATAAATGATTTACAAAATAGACACAAGTACGTGAAACTACATTCTATGGTTGAATTATCGAAATCGAATATGCCCCTTTTTATTAAGTCTGGTAATCTAAGAATTAGGGAACAGACACCCTAATTGACGCGAATCCTAAAGATAGATCTATTGGGCCTAACAAACCCCATCCAAAGTACCGGATGCTTTAGTACTTCGAAATTTATATCATATCCGAAGGGTGTCCCGGAATGATGGGGATATTCTTATATATGCATCTTGTTATTGTCGGTTACCAGGTGTTCACCATATGAATGATTTTTATCTCTATGTATGGAATGTGTATTGAAATATGAAATCTTGTGGTCTATTGTTACGATTTGATATATATAGGTTAAACCTATAACTCACCAACATTTTTGTTGACGTTTAAAGCATGTTTATTCTCAGGTGAATATTAAGAGCTTCCGCTGTTGCATACTAAAATAAGGACAAGATTTGGAGTCCATGTTTGTATGATATTGTGTAAAAACTGCATTCAAGAAACTGATTTCGATGTAACATATTTGTATTGTAAACCATTATGTAATGGTCGTGTGTAAACAGGATATTTTAGATTATCATTATTTGATAATCTACGTAAAGCTTTTTAAACCTTTATTTATGAAATAAAGGTTATGATTTGTTTTAAAAAGGAATGCAGTCTTTGAAAAACGTCTCATATAGAGGTCAAAACCTCGCAACGAAATCAATTAATATGGAACGTTTTTAATCAATAAGAACGGGACATTTCAGTTGGTATCCGAGCGTTGGTCTTAGAGAACCAGAAAATTTGCATTAGTGTGTCTTATCGAGTTTGTTAGGATGCATTAGTGAGTCTGGACTTCGACCGTGTTTTCTTTAAAAATGATTGCTTAACATTTTTGTTGGAAACTATATATTTTTAACATATGAATATTATGTGATATATTAATCTCTTAACGTGTTTGATATTATGTGATAGATGTCTACCTCTAGAACAAGTCCCATTGACTCACCTAATAATAATGAAGAGTCAAATGTAAATTGGAATGATTTGTGGACTGATTCACAAGTTCCCGAAGAGGAACCGGAAGAAGAGTCGGAACCGGAAGAAGAATCGGAACCGGAAGAAGAATCGGAACCGGATGAAGAAATAGAACCGGTGGGGGAAATAATAAAACGGTTAAGTAAAAGAAAATCCTCAACCAACCGACCAAAGTTAATTATGGTCAATGGTGTTTCCGCCAAGGAAGCAAAATATTGGGAGGATTACCAATTCTCCGATGAATCGGATTCCGACGAGAATTCCGATGATGTTATAGAAATTACCCCAACTGAATTTAAAAAGGCAAAAGAAAATAATAAGGGAAAGGGCATAAAAATAGAGAAATCTAATTCCAACCCCGATGAACTTTATATGTATCGTCAACCCCCGAAGTCCTTAAGTTGTAACAATGACCCGGGAACCTCTAAACCACCAGGTTTTTCTAAACCAATGTGGACAACGACGGCTCGTATTAGGGGAACATCATATATCCCTAGAAACTTGGCAAAACGAACCAAAACCGAAGAAGAAGAAACGAGCGAGTCGGAATAAGATAGTTGTATTCGTGTGGTGTAATATATGTAATATAGTGTTCTTATGCTTTATGATATATGTAAAAATTGCTTGTATTAATAAGTATTTTTTTATGAATCTAACTCTTGTCTATTTTACAGTTTAAAAACACAAAATGGATAGACAACCCAATATTTTAAGAGACCTACCCGGAGACATGATTGATGAAATCTTGTCTAGAGTCGGCCAGAATTCTTCGGCACAACTATTTAAGGCGAGATCAGTTTGTAAGACATTCGAAGAACGTTCCAAGAATGTCTTGGTTTATAAGAGACTTTCGTTTGAAAGATGGGGGGTATCACATTGGGAAACCCATAAGTTACGATGTGTTTACTTTGACGCATATATTGCGGGGAACCCAAATGCTATTTTACGCAACGGGTTAAGAAATTATTTTGACTCAATATATCCGAATATTGGACTTCGTGATTTAGAAAAAGCGGCTAACATGCAACATAAAGAAGCATGTTATGCTTACGGATTAGTAATGTTCGCTTCTCACCAAAGTGAGAACAAGAACATCGGGCTACAACTATTAAACAAAACGTTTCCACAAGTGACGGAGTCGGTAATTGGGGTAAGAAATGAGGTTTTTAGATTATTACGGGACTGTTGGACATTACGTAACCCTCGTCCCTTTGATGACGTTACAACACGCTGTCTTATCAACGGCCATAACGGTTATGTTGCACAAGACCAAGGATGGGAAGTAGTCCTAGTAAAACCAGAATGCATGACTTGTTTCTGGACGTATGAATTACGTGTCTTTATTGCCTTTGCTGAACGACTTGTCTACTAGCTAGAATTGTCTTCACAACTATCTTGTATCAAAGTTATTGTGTGCTATATTTCATGCTTTATGTAAAATAAGCGGTATTGTAAGTTTGTAAAATATTGTATAAAAGTTTGAACGCGAAATATTATTATAATCAGTTTTTCATATAGAATTGTAGTAGTTGAATTGTATATTAGCTACTAAGTATGAACTTAACGGGTAGGTACTACCCGAATTTAAACTTATAAAACGCTAATATGAAGAAAAAGCTTTTATAAATGAGTTCATATTATGCTACAAAATACTATTAACTACTCTTAATATTCTGTATGATTAACTTGTTCCATTTAACTATTTTGAAGGAAATGGCACCGACTACTCGACACACCGTGAATATGAATGAAGAGGAATTCCGTACTTTTCTGGCTTCAAACATAGCCGCAGTACAGGCTGCGCTACATACCAACAATAACCTTGGATCTAGCAGTACAGGAAATCGTGTAGGATGCACCTACAAAGAATTCACTGCCTGCAAACCTTTGGAATTTGATGGAACCGAAGGACCGATCGGATTGAAACGGTGGACCGAGAAGGTTGAATCGGTGTTTGCCATAAGTAAGTGTACTGAAGAGGACAAAGTGAAGTACGCTACGCATACCTTCACAGGTTCTGCGTTAACATGGTGGAATACCTATCTAGAGCAAGTGGGACAAGATGATGCGTACGCACTACCGTGGTCAGCATTCAAGCACTTGATGAACGAGAAGTACCGTCCCAGAACCGAGGTCAATAAGCTCAAGACAGAACTTAGAGGGTTACGAACCCAAGGATTTGATATTACCACGTACGAAAGACGATTCACAGAATTGTGCCTATTGTGTCCGGGAGCATTCGAAGATGAGGAAGAGAAGATCGACGCGTTTGTGAAAGGATTACCGGAAAGAATCCAAGAAGATATAAGTTCACACGAGCCCGCCTCCATACAACAGGCATGTAGAATGGCTCACAAACTAGTGAACCAGATTGAAGAAAGAATTAAAGAACAGACTGTTGAAGAGGCCAATGTGAAGCAAGTCAAAAGAAAGTGGGAGGAAAACGGTGATAAGAATCACCAATACAACAACAACAGCAATTACAACAATAATCGCAACAATTATCCCAACAATCGCAACATCAATCGCAACTACAACAAACGGCCCAACAACAACAACAACAACAACAGCAACTACAACAATCATCCCAACAACAATAATAACCGCAACAACAACAACAATCAGAAGAAGCTATGCCAAAGGTGTGAAAAGAATCACTCGGGGTTCTGCACCAAATTTTGCAACAAGTGTAAAAGAAATGGTCATAGCGCGGCGAAGTGTGAGGTCTACGGACCAGGGGTTAATAGAACGAAAGGAACAAATGGTGTCGGAACGAGTAATGGCGGAGCAAGTAGTGTCGGAGCAAGTTATGCCAACGTAGTTTGTTATAAATGTGGAAAACCAGGCCACATTATTAGAAATTGCCCGAACCAGGAGAACACGAATGGACAAGGCCGTGGAAGAGTTTTCAATATTAATGCGGTAGAGGCACAGGAAGACCCGGAGCTTGTTACGGGTACGTTTCTTATTGACAATAAATCTGCTTACGTTTTATTTGATTCGGGTGCGGATAGAAGCTATATGAGTAGAGATTTTTGTGCTAAATTAAGTTGTCCATTGACGCCTTTGGATAGTAAATTTTTACTCGAATTAGCAAATGGTAAATTAATTTCAGCAGATAATATATGTCGGAATCGAGAAATTAAACTGGTTAGCGAAACATTTAAGATTGATTTGATACCAGTAGAGTTAGGGAGTTTTGATGTGATAATCGGTATGGACTGGTTGAAAGAAGTGAAAGCGGAGATCGTTTGTTACAAAAATGCAATTCGCATTATACGAGAAAAAGGAAAACCCTTAATGGTGTACGGAGAAAAGGGCAACACGAAGCTACATCTTATTAGTAATTTGAAGGCACAAAAACTAATAAGAAAAGGTTGCTATGCTATTCTAGCACACGTCGAGAAAGTACAAACTGAAGAAAAGAGCATCAATGATGTTCCCATTGCAAAAGAATTTCCCGATGTATTTCCGAAAGAATTACCGGGTTTACCCCCACATCGATCCGTTGAATTTCAAATAGATCTTGTACCAGGAGCTGCACCAATAGCTCGTGCTCCTTACAGACTCGCACCCAGCGAGATGAAAGAACTGCAAAGCCAATTACAAGAACTTTTAGAGCGTGGTTTCATTCGACCAAGCACATCACCGTGGGGAGCTCCTGTTTTGTTTGTCAAGAAGAAAGATGGTACATTCAGGTTGTGTATCGACTACCGAGAGTTGAACAAACTTACCATCAAGAACCGCTACCCACTACCGAGAATCGACGACTTATTTGATCAACTACAAGGCTCGTCTGTTTATTCAAAGATTGACTTACGTTCCGGGTATCATCAAATGCGGGTGAAAGAAGATGATATTCCAAAGACTGCTTTCAGAACACGTTACGGTCATTACGAGTTTATGGTCATGCCGTTTGGTTTAACTAATGCACCAGCTGTGTTCATGGACCTTATGAACCGAGTGTGTGGACTATACCTTGACAAGTTTGTCATTGTTTTCATTGATGACATACTTATTTACTCAAAGAATGACCAAGAACACGGTGAACATTTGAGAAAGGTGTTAGAAGTATTGAGGAAGGAAGAATTGTACGCTAAGTTTTCAAAGTGTGCATTTTGGTTGGAAGAAGTTCAATTCCTCGGTCACATAGTGAACAAAGAAGGTATTAAGGTGGATCCGGCAAAGATAGAAACTGTTGAAAAGTGGGAAACCCCGAAAACTCCGAAACACATACGCCAGTTTTTAGGACTAGCTGGTTACTACAGAAGGTTCATCCAAGACTTTTCCAGAATAGCAAAACCCTTGACTGCATTAACGCATAAAGGGAAGAAATTTGAATGGAATGATGAACAAGAGAAAGCGTTTCAGTTATTGAAGAAAAAGCTAACTACGGCACCTATATTGTCATTGCCTGAAGGGAATGATGATTTTGTGATTTATTGTGATGCATCAAAGCAAGGTCTCGGTTGTGTATTAATGCAACGAACGAAGGTGATTGCTTATGCGTCTAGACAATTGAAGATTCACGAACAAAATTATACGACGCATGATTTGGAATTAGGCGCGGTTGTTTTTGCATTAAAGACTTGGAGGCACTACTTATATGGGGTCAAAAGTATTATATATACCGACCACAAAAGTCTTCAACACATATTTAATCAGAAACAACTGAATATGAGGCAGCGTAGGTGGATTGAATTATTGAATGATTACGACTTTGAGATTCGTTACCACCCGGGGAAGGCAAATGTGGTAGCCGATGCCTTGAGCAGGAAGGACAGAGAACCCATTCGAGTAAAATATATGAATATAATGATTCATAATAACATTACTACTCAAATAAAGGAGGCGCAACAAGGAGTTTTAAAAGAGGGAAATTTAAAGGATGAAATACCCAAAGGATCGGAGAAGCATCTTAATATTCGGGAAGACGGAACCCGGTATAGGGCTGAAAGGATTTGGGTACCAAAATTTGGAGATATGAGAGAAATGGTACTTAGAGAAGCTCATAAAACCAGATACTCAATACATCCTGGAACGGGGAAGATGTACAAGGATCTCAAGAAACATTTTTGGTGGCCGGGTATGAAAGCCGATGTTGCTAAATACGTAGGAGAATGTTTGACATGTTCTAAGGTCAAAGCTGAGCATCAGAAACCATCAGGTCTACTTCAACAACCTGAAATCCCGGAATGGAAATGGGAAAACATTACCATGGATTTCATCACTAAATTGCCAAGGACTGCAAGTGGTTTTGATACTATTTGGGTAATAGTTGATCGTCTCACCAAATCAGCACACTTCCTACCAATAAGAGAAGATGACAAGATGGAGAAGTTAGCACGACTGTATTTGAAGGAAGTCGTCTCCAGACATGGAATACCAATCTCTATTATCTCTGATAGGGATGGCAGATTTATTTCAAGATTCTGGCAGACATTACAGCAAGCATTAGGAACTCGTCTAGACATGAGTACTGCCTATCATCCACAAACTGATGGGCAGAGCGAAAGGACGATACAAACGCTTGAAGACATGCTACGAGCATGTGTTATTGATTTCGGAAACAGTTGGGATCGACATCTACCGTTAGCAGAATTTTCCTACAACAACAGCTACCATTCAAGCATTGAGATGGCGCCGTTTGAAGCACTTTATGGTAGAAAGTGCAGGTCTCCGATTTGTTGGAGTGAAGTGGGGGATAGACAGATTACGGGTTCGGAGATTATACAAGAAACTACCGAGAAGATCATCCAAATTCAACAACGGTTGAAAACCGCCCAAAGTCGACAAAAGAACTACGCTGACATTAAAAGAAAAGATATAGAATTTGAAATTGGAGAGATGGTCATGCTTAAAGTTGCACCTTGGAAAGGCGTTGTTCGATTTGGTAAACGAGGGAAATTAAATCCAAGGTATATTGGACCATTCAAGATTATTGATCGTGTCGGACCAGTAGCTTACCGACTAGAGTTACCTCAACAACTCGCGGCTGTACATAACACTTTCCACGTCTCGAATTTAAAGAAATGTTTTGCTAAAGAAGATCTCACTATTCCGTTAGATGAAATCCAAATCAACGAAAAACTTCAATTCATCGAAGAACCCGTCGAAATAATGGATCGTGAGGTTAAAAGACTTAAGCAAAACAAGATACCAATTGTTAAGGTTCGATGGAATGCTCGTAGAGGACCCGAGTTCACCTGGGAGCGTGAAGATCAGATGAAGAAGAAATACCCGCATCTATTTCCAGAAGATTCGTCAACACCTTCAACAGCTTAAAATTTCGGGACGAAATTTATTTAACGGGTAGGTACTGTAGTGACCCGAACTTTTCCATGTTTATATATATTAATTGAGATTGATATTTACATGATTAAATGTTTCCAACATGTTAAGCAATCAAATTTGTTAAGACTTGATTAATTGAAATATGTTTCATATAGACAATTGACCACCCAAGTTGATCGGTGATTCACGAACGTTAAAACTTGTAAAAACTATTTGATGACATATATATGGATATATATATATAGTTAACATGATACTATGATAAGAAAACATATCATAAAGTATATTAACAATGAACTACATATGTAAAAACAAGACAACTAACTTAATGATTTTTAAACGAGACATATATGTAACGATTATCGTTGTAAAGACATTTAATGTATATATATATCATATTAAGAGATATTCATACATGATAATATCATGATAATATAATAATTTAAAATCTCATTTGATATTATAAACATTGGGTTAACAACATTTAACAAGATCGTTAACCTAAAGGTTTCAAAACAACACTTACATGTAACGACTAACGATGACTTAACGACTCAGTTAAAATGTATATACATGTAGTGTTTTAATATGTATTTATACACTTTTGAAAGACTTCAATACACTTATCAAAATACTTCTACTTAACAAAAATGCTTACAATTACATCCTCGTTCAGTTTCATCAACAATTCTACTCGTATGCACCCGTATTCGTACTCGTACAATACACAGCTTTTAGATGTATGTACTATGGGTATATACACTCCAATGATCAGCTCTTAGCAGCCCATGTGAGTCACCTAACACATGTGGGAACCATCATTTGGCAACTAGCATGAAATATCTCATAAAATTACAAAAATATGAGTAATCATTCATGACTTATTTACATGAAAACAAAATTACATATCCTTTATATCTAATCCATACACCAACGACCAAAAACACCTACAAACACTTTCATTCTTCAATTTTCTTCATCTAATTGATCTCTCTCAAGTTCTATCTTCAAGTTCTAAGTGTTCTTCATAAATTCCAAAAGTTCTAGTTTCATAAAATCAAGAATACTTTCAAGTTTGCTAGCTCACTTCCAATCTTGTAAGGTGATCATCCAACCTCAAGAAATCTTTGTTTCTTACAGTAGGTTATCATTCTAATACAAGGTAATAATCATATTCAAACTTTGGTTCAATTTCTATAACTATAACAATCTTATTTCAAGTGATGATCTTACTTGAACTTGTTTTCGTGTCATGATTCTGCTTCAAGAACTTCGAGCCATCCAAGGATCCATTGAAGCTAGATCCATTTTTCTCTTTTCCAGTAGGTTTATCCAAGGAAATTAAGGTAGTAATGATGTTCATAACATCATTCGATTCATACATATAAAGCTATCTTATTCGAAGGTTTAAACTTGTAATCACTAGAACATAGTTTAGTTAATTCTAAACTTGTTCGCAAACAAAAGTTAATCCTTCTAACTTGACTTTTAAAATCAACTAAACACATGTTCTATATCTATATGATATGCTAACTTAATGATTTAAAACCTGGAAACACGAAAAACACCGTAAAACCGGATTTACGCCGTCGTAGTAACACCGCGGGCTGTTTTGGGTTAGTTAATTAAAAACTATGATAAACTTTGATTTAAAAGTTGTTATTCTGAGAAAATGATTTTTATTATGAACATGAAACTATATCCAAAAATTATGGTTAAACTCAAAGTGGAAGTATGTTTTCTAAAATGGTCATCTAGACGTCGTTCTTTCGACTGAAATGACTACCTTTACAAAAACGACTTGTAACTTATTTTTCCGACTATAAACCTATACTTTTTCTGTTTAGATTCATAAAATAGAGTTCAATATGAAACCATAGCAATTTGATTCACTCAAAACGGATTTAAAATGAAGAAGTTATGGGTAAAACAAGATTGGATAATTTTTCTCATTTTAGCTACGTGAAAATTGGTAACAAATCTATTCCAACCATAACTTAATCAACTTGTATTGTATATTATGTAATCTTGAGATACCATAGACACGTATACAATGTTTCGACCTATCATGTCGACACATCTATATATATTTCGGAACAACCATAGACACTCTATATGTGAATGTTGGAGTTAGCTATACAGGGTTGAGGTTGATTCCAAAATATATATAGTTTGAGTTGTGATCAATACTGAGATACGTATACACTGGGTCGTGGATTGATTCAAGATAATATTTATCGATTTATTTCTGTACATCTAACTGTGGACAACTAGTTATAGGTTACTAACGAGGACAGCTGACTTAATAAACTTAAAACATCAAAATATATTAAAAGTGTTGTAAATATATTTTGAACATACTTTAATATATATGTATATATTGTTATAGGTTCGTGAATCAACAGTGGCCAAGTCTTACTTCCCGACGAAGTAAAAATCTGTGAAAGTGAGTTATAGTCCCACTTTTAAAATCTAATATTTTTGGGATGAGAATACATGCAGGTTTTATAAATGATTTACAAAATAGACACAAGTACGTGAAACTACATTCTATGGTTGAATTATCGAAATCGAATATGCCCCTTTTTATTAAGTCTGGTAATCTAAGAATTAGGGAACAGACACCCTAATTGACGCGAATCCTAAAGATAGATCTATTGGGCCTAACAAACCCCATCCAAAGTACCGGATGCTTTAGTACTTCGAAATTTATATCATATCCGAAGGGTGTCCCGGAATGATGGGGATATTCTTATATATGCATCTTGTTATTGTCGGTTACCAGGTGTTCACCATATGAATGATTTTTATCTCTATGTATGGAATGTGTATTGAAATATGAAATCTTGTGGTCTATTGTTACGATTTGATATATATAGGTTAAACCTATAACTCACCAACATTTTTGTTGACGTTTAAAGCATGTTTATTCTCAGGTGAATATTAAGAGCTTCCGCTGTTGCATACTAAAATAAGGACAAGATTTGGAGTCCATGTTTGTATGATATTGTGTAAAAACTGCATTCAAGAAACTGATTTCGATGTAACATATTTGTATTGTAAACCATTATGTAATGGTCGTGTGTAAACAGAATATTTTAGATTATCATTATTTGATAATCTACGTAAAGCTTTTTAAACCTTTATTTATGAAATAAAGGTTATGATTTGTTTTAAAAAGGAATGCAGTCTTTGAAAAACGTCTCATATAGAGGTCAAAACCTCGCAACGAAATCAATTAATATGGAACGTTTTTAATCAATAAGAACGGGACATTTCAACCACAACCACGTCGTAAACCTCAACTTTACACTCTGTCCCACGAGCACCAATGTCATACGCCCTGTAGATACCAAGGAATACCAACAACAATAACCGACGAAGTATTAATTCATAACTTCATTGGAGAAACATTCCGCGCAGATTATGTAATCTCTAAAGTCTTAGAGATTATCTAATCTAGCCCTAACCATAAATCAGTTAAGCGAACCAAAATGATAGAAGGAAGAGTAGAAACCCTGACAAAAATGGTGTGTGATTAACAAGCTAAACTTGTTTTACCAACAGCATCAACAGTACCTTCAGCGTCACCAGCATCATCAGTACAGTCAACATCAGAATCAATAACACCTATAACATCACAAACTCTGTCAGCTCAAGAATCACTATGGACATCATTACGAATCAATAACCTGTATATTGTATCAACGAGTTATGAAGAATTAACTCATTCCCTTTGAAGAAATTATATGTATATTTTATATATTTTGAAATAAAAATAAATCTTTCCGTGCTAAGCTATTGTGTGTGAATCTTAACTACTCGGTTAATTCATATTACAAATACGCAATAATGTACGTCCTTCGACCGCAACTTAACCAGCGTTAACTACAATCTCTGTCGCAATTCAACAAATTCCAATTCATAATAAATCAAGTATATATTTGATTTTACACTTTCATCATCGATGTACCCGAAACTTTTCAGATAACATCATTCGTACTTTGCGAAATTCACAAGAATTCCACGAACCGAACATCATACATCAACAAATAACGAAGTATTGATTCATAATTTCAATGTCATTAAAGAAATACTGCGTAAAAGTTATGTACTTTTTAAAGCCTTTAGGGATTATTCAATTCTAGTTTCAACCGTAAATCAAATGAGTTTAATTTAACATTAACTCATTAAATCTATGTTACATCTGAAGAAAATATACATATATATATTTTCATAAAGACTGTAATAAAATTCTTTTGTACAAAATATTAATTGTGAAATTTTTTTTTTAACGGGTAGGTAATACCCGAGAGATATATAAATTCACAATTAATATATTACATTCTTCGAATCTGATTCAGCAAATCATCCATTATACTCCCTACTTTCACAACAATATACATTCTTTTATAGAAATCAAAACAACCATACTCATTCAAAATTTAATTACATATTCTGATTTTGAAATCTCAAAATTTAACTTGAGATATGACCAAAATCATCACTCTTAGATCCTTACATCTTTCACAAGCTATATTTTGACTTCAAAACTGTGTTAGAACATCAAATGTATGTTAACGATTACAATCTGTGTTCAAACCCTTCAAAAATTTCTGAAGACACTTCGAATGATGAGCAATCGAGATGATGATCCAACCACATGTTACCCACAGTTATGTACCCGAAAAACTCTTGAAACCAAAGTAAAAGTTTAAACAACGTATCCACGTCAGATTCTTTGGCATTTATTAGCAAAATTAACTTTGCGACTCCTATTCAAAGTAGCCAGTTTTGTCACAGCTCCAGCAAGTCAACTTCGACATTTCAGTTAGACTAACCTTATTATAACCTTGAGATATACACCATCGTTACCAGGGAACCTTTTACATTCCACCATATTATTAGCAGATGTACCAACAACTTCATTACCCTTTGACTTTAGCCTCTCCAAAAAGTCATCATAATTATTCATTGAAACCCCATCATTTACTCATTCGCATCTTGTAATAAGAATTGCCATACGAATCATTGGGAATTAGCAATCAGTATTTTGAAATCTTGCAGCATGTCTGCGCCAACAGTTATATGTGTATATATAACGTCTATCTTCTGGACTTAATTTGAATGTGAAGTTTCTGAAAAACACTCCGAACTACGAATTGGTTCTCCGAAAATGGAAAAAATGCTGATGAAGCAGCAAAAACTATAAACGACTTTAAATGGTAAAAGCTGGATGATAATGATGAAGTGTGCTGGCAAAGCGCAGAAAAAGAGAAGTTTTGGAACTGAAAAACGGATTGAGCAAAGTAGGAAGGAGGCTGTGGACAAATTACAAAGACTGAACCTGACTTTAAAGGATCCAAATGATTCAGTACCTGCTGAAGTCATTAACGAATACCTTGCTCCTGACTCTAAACCCCTGCGGACAATATTCTTCATCATCCTCTGATATTAGAAATTCTAAAATATCATCATATCTTTCATTATAAATATCCTCCATATTTCTGAAGATATTTTCTTAATTTTTCTTATTTGAAATCATTTACCTCTTCGCGCTATCTGTATTACATCAAAAAGGAAACTGTTTAGTTCCTATACTCTGTAAACCTTTGAGTTTAAAATATGAATGTTTTTGAAGTAGTGTTGGAAACTGAAGCATGAGTTAGTATAATATAATGACATTGGATTAAGGAAATTATGAGTTAATATAATGAATGTTTAGTTCTTATTTGAAATCATTTACCTCTTCGCGCTATATGTTTTTGAAGTCGAGTGGGATTGGATTAAGGAAATTATGGGTTATAGCTATGGAGGTGATTGAGTATGGTTCATGGGTATGCTCGTGAGGTCAATATAGCATTTATCATCTCCGTTGCATTTACGTACCTTTCCTGCAATATTGAATCTCAATATTGATATGTGAGTACTCATAATTTAATTTTTACATACTAATAGTGTATCCCTGACTAGTGCTCGAGTATATAGGATTATGCATGCTTGTACTTTTGATATTGCCATTAGATAGTTTATGTTGATTCCTGAATTAGTTACATATACGATTGAGATAAGGTATAAGATATGCATGTCGTTGGAAAGCTAGTGACAAATAGTTGAATTTTGGTTTAAGAATCACTTGAATCCAAGTAACGGTTAGAAAGTTATGAAATAAACAAATTGCATAATTAATTTCGTAATTAAAATTGCTGATGATAATTAGTGAACTAATTTTTTAGGTTATAAAAAGTGGTTATTTGGATTCTACTCGTCGAGTAGATGAATTTTCATATAAAGCACGTCTCGTTTCGTTGAACGGTTGTCAAGTTATGGACAAAAGAAGTTTTGCAAATTTTGATGAAATGTCGAAACGGGAACTGAAATTCTCGCTGATCTGCGTTGTTTCATATATAAAAAAAAATACCACTGAATTCTTTGCTGTAAGGTCTAACAAACGACTCTGGCCGTTTGTCAATTCGAGTCTCGACGATTTTTCTAAAAATCATCAAAGTTGACGGTTTGGTCACATTTTAAAATTCTAAAAAGAGCTGAAACTTTTTTATTTAAAAATGTCAGTTTTGTATCAGTTGTCATGGTCGTCCTGATATGTGTTTACTCTTGTCAAAAATCGTGTTATATCTTTGTGGTAACGAGAATTTGCAGGCTTTGACCGTTTGTCAATACGAGTTTTGAGGAATTTTCTAAAAATCTCCAAAGTAGGCTACTCGGTCACTTTTGTAAATTTATTAAAGCTGAAAAATTAACTTTGAAACGTCGAAAACGCGTTGGCAACTACGAGTTGTCTAGATTTAGTTTACTTCTGTAATATTTATGCTTAATCTTTTTGGTAATGTGTAACTTTTATCTTTGGCCGTTTATCAATCGGAGTTCCGATAATTTTTCTAAAAATAGCTGAAGTGGCCCGTTTAGTCATGTTTGACCGAAAATCATTTTTGTATAAGTTATTATATATTTGCATGCGACCTCATTTTTACTTTGACCTTTGACTTTTGACTTTAACCTTTGAACTTTGACTTTTCCTGTTAACTTTTCAGTTAACTTTTTGTGTTGATTTTCTCTATAAAAAAAAAACCTAAAATACTATTTTATGATTATGAAACCATTTGTGTTACGTTGTTTCACACGTCACCTTTTACTAGAATCTTAATTGAGCATGAGTAATATAACATGTTACTATACTGTAGAGTCAGACTCGAGCTATAGGATAGGATTACACTATGACTTGACCTAATTTGTTAGACAAATATTGACCAACATATAAATATATATAATTAATTTAGGTTCGTGAATCCGATGCCAACCTTGCACTTGTTCAATGACGTTATATGTATTTTTACTACGAAATACAGTATGGTGAGTTTCATTTGCCTTTTTACCCTTTATATTTTTGGGCTGAGAATACATGCGCAACTTTTATAAATGTTTTACGAAATAGACACAAGTACGTGAAACTACATTCTATGGTTGAATTATCGAAATCGAATATGCCCCTTTTTATTAAGTCTGGTAATCTAAGAATTAGGGAACAGACACCCTAATTTACGCGAATCCTAAAGATAGATCTATTGGGCCTAACAAACCCCATCCAAAGTACCGGATGTTTTGGTACTTCGAAATTTATATCATGTCCGAAGGAGGATCCCGGAATGATAGGGGATATTCTTATATGCATATTGTTAATGTCGGTTACCAGGTGTTCACCATATGAATGATTATTTTTGTCTCTATGCATGGGACGTATATTTATGAGAACTGGAAATGAAATTCTTGTGGTCTATTAAAATGATGGAAATAAATGATTATGATAAACTAATGAACTCACCAACCTTTTGGTTGACACTTTAAAGCATGTTTATTCTCAGGTGTTAAAGAAATCTTCCGCTGTGCATTTGCTCATTTTAAAGATATTAATTGGAGCCTTTCATAGCATATTTCGAAGAACGTTGCATTCGAGTCATTGAGTTCATCAAAGATTATTATTAAATCAATTTATAGTTGGATAGTGGATATTATGAAATGGTATGCATGCCTGTCAATTTTCGATGTAAAGAAAGTTGTCTTTTAAAAACGAATGCAATGTTTGTAAAATATATCATATAGAGGTCAAATACCTCGCAATGTAATCAACTATTGTGAATCGTTTATAATGTATATGAACGGGTCCTTTCACATTCTATAAATAAATAAATATCTTGTGTAAAATTGTATCGTATTTAATAGTATTTCCTGCTAAAATTTAATAAGCTATTTTATATACCCCTCGCGAAACATCACTTAGTGAATGCAATAATTATACATGTTCATATATAACCTACTTACTTGCAATCACTTACACAATACCGCATACAAACTAGAAATTCGACAACCATACAAGCATCATGCATAAACTACTATCCACAATTCACAAGAGGCTAGCAATAACAATAGCATATAGTTCACAATTTAATATGCTAAATACAAATTCACACAACCATGGTTAACCAATCGTACAAGGGAACGGTACTTGAAAGACCGTCGGAGTTCATAACATCCATTAGTGTTACTTAAACACCGCATAATCACTAATCCCCTGGGTGATGTCTTGAACACTGCGACTAACTCACCCCCATGACAATGTGGCGTCTTGAACACCGCGATGATTCCACATGTCAATCAAAACAATGAGTGGTGTCTTGAACACCGCGATAATTCCACTCCCGTGACAATGTGGTGTCTTGAACACTGCAACTATTCCACATGTCAATCAAATCAATGAGTGGTGTCTTAAACATCGCGACAATTCCACTCGTTACGTAGAATGTGGTGTCTTGAACATCTCGACAATTCCACATTCCACGCTACACAAATAAATGCATTATATACGTACACGCATAATTATTCCACTCACCTTAATACAAGGATGATCATTATGCACTTCCGAAACTTCAAAGCAACTTACCTAATACATTAAGTACACATTCAATACACAACTTGTGGAACCAACCACAATACTCACTCTTGAGCATTCAATGACCCAAATGCATTAAATGGCTCACATCCACCAAAACCGCCCATCAATGGCCATGACTCGTCATAAATCACTAAAAGCTAGTGATTAGAGTCTACTATTCCAACTAACCCAATTTATTGGTAATTCATACCCATTTCACCCAACTAGGTCAACAATTACCCATTTGACCCATTTTGATACTTAGACCTGCAATTTTAGTCAAACATGACCCATTAACAATTCTTTCATCATTTACAAGTGTATTAGTGACTAACAACACCATATAACACTTACAAGCTCAAATCATAAGACCAAACCCTAAATTATAGCTATTTAGGGTTTCCTTTCGTCAATATAACCCAAATTCACCCATATTAACCCCAAATGGGTCATACAAGTCTCAAATGGCCAAACCCTAGCCATAAATTAACTAAAACTCAAAATATGGAGTTAAGGCTTACCAACACTATCCACTCGTAGCTAAGAACGAGAAGAATAACTTTAATTCTTGCTCCAAAGATCAACTCTCAAATCTTCACTCTCTAATCTCACTTTGAATCCAATTGGGTTTTATGTTTTGAGAGAAAAATAGAGAAGAAAATGGAAAAGAAAATGAATAAAATGGATAAGTGGTTGATATTTAATGTTCCAATCAGATCTATACGCGAAAAGACGAAATTACCTTTGGACCACTTATTTTAAAAACAAAAACCGGAACCAGTTCACCCAGTGGGTCGCGGCGCAACCCCATATGTCGCGTCGCGGCAATTAACTGATTTTTGAGCTGTTTTAATCCTCTCCTGACTTTGATTTGCATTGTTTGTCGCGGTGCGGCCAAGAGTCTAGCGGCGCGGCAATGGCCTGTAACTGACCCATTCGACAACTTAGCTTAAAAATTGATTTATACGACTAGTACACCCCGTTCACGCTTCCTATATACGTCTAAAATTCGTCTTTATCACAAGACTTAACATCAACAAAACCTATGCATACACTTATACATGCATGCATTCCAATATATATATATATATATATATATATATATATATATATATATATATATATATACGTTTACGCATTAATTAATACTCATTTCATTTCATCACATAACGAATGACTTATAAGCATACTAATGGTTAAATATGTACCTTAGATCACGTGTGGGAAAAACGGGATGTTACAACTCTCCCCCACTTGAATCGGAGCGCGTCCTCGCGATCCAAGCCGCATGACAAGCCGGAAGATAAACCAAAACAAACTCTTCGAATTCCCACGTAAATTCGAAACCCTTTCGATGTCACCATTGCACTTTGAAAGTTCTAACTTCCTTGTTTCGCAACATCTTAACCTTCTCATCAAGAATTGCAATCGGCTCTTCAACATACTCTAATTTGTTGTTCAACGCAATCTCATCTAACGGCACCCAAGTCGAGTCATCCACAAGACACTTACAGAGATGGAAAACATGAAACGTATTATGAATCACTGCAAGCTCTTCGGGCAACTCTAGTCTATAAGCAACCTCACCAACGCGTGCCAAAACCTTGAAAGGACCAATAAATCGAGGAGCTAACTTTCCCCGCTTTCGAAACCGAATAACACCTTTCCATGGCGAAACCTTAAGCATCACCATGTCACCTTCTTGGAACTCAATCAGTCTCCTACCTTTATCAGCATAAGACTTTTGTCTATCTTGCGCCGCCTTAAGTCGAGCCCGAATCATCTCAATCTTACTATTCGTCTCTATGACCAAATCGGTACTCCCGATTTCTCGTTGTCCCACCTCACCCCAACAAATAGGAGTTCAACACATACGCCCATAAAGCATCTCATAAGGTGGCATTCCAATACTAGTGTGGTAACTATTATTGTACGAGAATTCCACCAATGGTTAGTGCTCATCCCAACTACCACCGAAATCAATAACACACGCCCTTAACATATCCTCCAACATTTGATTCATACGTTCGGTTTGACCATCCGTTTGAGGATGATACGCCGTGCTCATTTTCAATTGAGTACCCATATCTTCATGAAACTTATTCCAAAACCGAGAAGTGAAACGAGTATCTCGATCCGAAACAATAGATATAGGAACCCCATGTCTCGATATCACCTCCTTGATAAATATCTTGGACAAAGTCTTCGACGATATCGTTTCCTGAATGGGAAGAAACAAAGCACTCTTCGTCAATCTATCAACTATCACCCAAATTGTATCATATTGGGTCCTCGCCGTCTTTGGTAACTTGGTAATGAAGTCCATGGTAATGTGCTCCCATTTCCATTTCGGGACTTCCAATGGTTGTAACTTACCATACGACTTTTGGTGTTCAGCTTTAACTTGCAAACACGTGACACATTGTTCAACATACTTCACAACATCACGTTTCATACCGGGCCACCAATACTCTTTCTTCAAATCATAGTACATCTTTGTTGCACCCGGATGAATGGAATACTTCGACTTATGTGCTTCATCAAGTAGCACTTGTCGGTAACCACCCATCTTAGGCACCCACACTCTTCCTTGAAAAGATAACAAGCCGTGCGGGCCTAAAGTAATAGACTCCGTTTGCCCCACAATCCGCTCTTCATGCTTGTTGTGAACGTACGCTTCTATTTGAATCTCACCAAGCTTTACAAGAAAATCGTTAGTAATGATCATGCGTAACGACCCTACTCGTATTGCCGGATGTTGACTTTTTCGACTCAACGCATCCGCGGCCACGTTCGCCTTACCCGTATGATAAAGTATTTCGCAATCATAATCCTTTACCACATCCATCCACTTACGTTGACGATAATTCAAATCTCGTTGGTTAAAGAGGTGTTTCAAACTCTTATGATCCGAATAAATCGTACACTTGACACCATACAAGTAGTGGCGCCAAATTTTCAATGCATGAACCACCGCCGCCAATTCAAGATCATGAGTCGGGTATCTCTTTCCGTGTTCCTTTAATTGTCGAGAGGCGTAAGCGATGACTTTACCTCTTTGCATTAGAACACACCCGATTCCATTTAATGAGGCATCACAATAAACTGTCATATCTTTGATCCCTTCCGGTAATACCAACACCGGAGCTTGACACAATTTCTCCTTTAATAATTGGAAAGCAATTTCTTGCTCGTTTTCCCAATTAAACCTCTCGTTCTTCCTAGTCAATTTCGTCAAAGGAGAAGCAATTTTAGAAAAGTCTTGGATAAACCGACGATAATTACCGGCCAACCCGAGAAAACTCCGAATTTCCGTAGGCGACAGAAGCAATTTTTATTATATAAGCTTGGATAAGCAATTTTAGAAAAGTCTTAGTTTTTAGATATAAGTTTTTATTATATAAATACTTTTATTAAAACAGAAAATTAAAAACAGAAATTAAAAATATAAGTTAAAAAAAATAATAATAAATAAATAAATAAAAACGCGTCGAATATTAAACCTGTCAGTTGAATTTTTAAACCCCGCGACTCGCGGGGTTTGATGCTTTATATACCGCGACTCGCGAAGATAACCTGACACGCCGACAGAAGCCCTAATTCAGCATTAATTACGGGTAATTATTAATTATTATTATTATAACCCTAACTAATTATTATTATTATAATTACTTTTACTTTTTTATTTAATTTATATACTTTAGTTAAATTAGTTTTATTAAATTGTAAAATTAATAGTTTTAATAAATAAATAATATAAAAATAATATTTCTATAAAAATTGTACTTTTTACAACTTTTTGTATATTTTTATATTTTGTTCCTTTTTAATTGTTTTAGCGTAATATTTGTATTTTTAGCTCATATTTAGTTTTAATTCATAGTTTTTGCCATAGTTATTTTTACTTCTAGATTTTTAGGCTTTGCCGTAGAATTCCTTAAGTGCTTTTTCTCTAGACTAAGATTTAGGTACTTTAGAATTTTGCAACGCCTTTTTAAGTTTTAGTTTTTTTTTTAAGTTATTTCCATTTGGGATTTAGTTTTTCCTGTAAGCTTTAATATTTTTAGACACTTTTTACTATGTATCAATTATCATTCCAATTAGTAATCTCAATTTGCGATTATAATTTTAAGTTAGTTGTAGTAATAAGGTTAGGTTAGTCAAGTATTTTTAAGTTTTTATAAGTTTCTTTTATTTTTCCGTCACCTTTTATTTTTCAACCATTTTTCTTTTTCAACCTTTTTCCGACGAACTCTTTTTCTTTCTTATTTCTCGCTATTCTAGTTTTAGGACATAGATTTTTATTCTACTTATTATCTAAATTTCTTAAAATTACGAAAAATTTATTTTAAGTGGTTAAATTAATAGACATCAAAATTTTCTGGTTCGTAGTAATAGTTGGATTTGTACGTGGACCGGGTTATTGGAGCCAAACAGTCCTCAATTATATTGAGACCAAACGAATCCTGCCCCTCTGCTGCATCTTTTGGCTATTCGAAACGTGGGCAAAATCAGAAAAGTCTATTGATTGGATAACTTATTATAATTTTTCTTTCCTTTTAAAAACTAATAAGATATTCAGTGAATGCACCGAGCAAGACGTTCACCACCTTTTGTACGTTCACCACCTGTAACTAGATCAAGACATTTAGCAAATATAACCGCCGTTGAATTTTCTTTAGAATCGTCATCCAGTCGACCAAGTACTTCAGTTCAAACAGAGATTGTTGAGATTGTTGAGGAACGAACAGAGATTGTTGAGGAACGAACCATTAAATCAGAATCATCTAGTGATACCGATTCAACAAATTCAATTATGGAGAATCTGGAACCTTTAAGTATGGAAGACCGAATGAGAGCTAAACGCACTGGCCAAGGTCACGCAATTACTCATCCAGACATTAATGCGCCAGATTATGAAATCAAAGGACAAATTCTACACATGGTGACTAATCAATGCCAATTTAGTGGTGCGCCGAAGGAAAATCCAAATGAACATCTACGTACCTTTAATAGGATCTGCACACTATTTAAAATCCGAGAAGTGGAGGATGAACAGATATATCTCATGTTATTTCCCTGGACTTTAAAGGGAGAAGCCAAAGATTGGTTAGAATCGTTACCTGAAGGGGCGATTGATACATGGGATGTTTTAGTTGACAAATTTCTTAAACAATTCTTTCCTGCATCTAAAGCCGTAAGACTTCAAGCAGAAATTGTTACGTTTACACAGAAACCAAATGAAACTCTATATGAGGCGTGGACTAGATATGGAAAGTTATTAAGAGGATGTCCGCAACATGGTTTAGACACCTGTCAAATAGTACAAATATTCTACCAAGGATGCGACATCACTACAAGAAAAGACATAGATATAGCAGCTGGTGGTTCTATTATGAAGAAAACTGAAACTGATGCTTACAAAATTATTGATAACACTGCTTCCCACTCACATGAGTGGCACCAAGAAAAAGACATCGTTAGATCATCTAAAGCAGCTAGAGCCGATTCTAGCCATGACTTAGATTCCATTTCCGCAAAGATAGATGCTGTGGAAAGACGAATGGAAAAGATGACTAAGGATATTCACTCAATACGAATTAGTTGTGAGCAGTGTGGAGGACCACATTTGACAAAAGATTGTCTCAGTATTGAATTAACAATGGAACAAAGAGAGAATATTTCATACATAAACCAAAGGCCTAGAAATAATTATCAGAATAATTATCAACCGCCAAGACCGATTTACAATCAAAACCAGAATTATAACAGAAATATTCCATACAACAACCAACAAGGTCCTAGCAATCAACAAGTATCCAATAATACTTACAATCAGCAAAGACCTAATTTTCAAAACAAGCCACCACAACAAACCGATGATAAAAAGCCGAATTTAGAAGATATGATGACGAAGCTAGTTGAAACTCAAACGCAGTTTTTCACATCTCAAAAACAAACAAATGAACAAAATGCTCAAGCATTTAGAAATCAACAAGCTTCTATTCAAAATCTGGAACAAGAAGTGAGTAACCTAGCAAGGTTAATAGGTGAAAGAAAACCAGGAAGTCTACCTAGTGATACAAATGCTAACCCCCGGAATGAAACAGCTAAAGCCATTACCACAAGAAGTGGTACAACACTTAAACCACCTGAAATACCTGTAACTTCTGATGAAGCTATTCCTACCCTACAAGAACCACAACCTGATCAAGATAAGGAAAAAGAACCGGTAGTTGAAAAGGTTAATGAAGATAACACAGTTAAGGCTAAACCTTATGTTAAACCATACCAACCACCACTTCCTTACCCGAGTAAAACGAAGAAAGAAAAACTTGAAGCCGAGCAATCCAAATTCTTGGATATGTTTAAACAGATAAATGTAAATCTTCCTTTCATTGATGTGATTTCAGGAATGCCTAGATATGCTAAATTCTTGAAAGATCTAATCTCAAATAGAAAGAAAATAGAAGAGCTCTCGGCTGTTACTATGAATGCTAATTGTTCAGCAGTGCTGTTGAATAAGATACCAGAAAAACTATCTGATCCAGGAAGTTTCACAATTCCATGTTTTCTGGGTAGTCTTAGTTCAATAGAAGCATTGGCAGACTTAGGTGCTAGTATAAATCTAATGCCGTATTCACTATACGCTAAACTAGACCTTGGAGAATTGAAACCAACCAGAATAAGCATACAACTAGCCGATAGATCAATAAAATATCCTAGAGGGATAATGGAGAACATGCTAGTTAAAGTTGGTACTTTAGTATTTCCAGTAGATTTTCTTGTTCTGGACATGGAAGAAGATTCACGGTGTGTCGAGTAGTCGGTGCCATTTCCTTCAAAATAGTTAAATGGAACAAGTTAATCATACAGAATATTAAGAGTAGTTAATAGTATTTCGTAGCATAATATGAACTCATTTATAAAAGCTTTTTCTTCATATTAGCGTTTTATAAGTTTAAATTCGGGTAGTACCTACCCGTTAAGTTCATACTTAGTAGCTAATATACAATTCAACTACTACAATTCTATATGAAAAACTGATTATAATAATATTTCGCGTTCAAACTTTTATACAATATTTTACAAACTTACAATACCGCTTATTTTACATAAAGCATGAAATATAGCACACAATAACTTTGATACAAGATAGTTGTGAAGATAATTCTAGCTAGTACACAAGTCGTTCAGCAAAGGCAATAAAGACACGTAATTCATACGTCCAGAAACAAGTCATGCATTCTGGTTTTACTAGGACTACTTCCCATCCTTGGTCTTGTGCAACATAACCGTTATGGCCGTTGATAAGACAGCGTGTTGTAACGTCGTCAAAGGGACGAGGGTTACGTAATGTCAAACAGTCCCGTAACAATCTAAAAACCTCATTTCTTACCCCAATTACCGACTCCGTCACTTGTGGGAACGTTTTGTTTAATAGTTGTAGCCCGATGTTCTTGTTCTCACTTTGGTGAGAAGCGAACATTACTAATCCGTAAGCATAACATGCTTCTTTATGTTGCATGTTAGCCGCTTTTTCTAAATCACGAAGTCCAATATTCGGATATATTGAGTCAAAATAATTTCTTAACCCATTGCGTAAAATAGCATTTGGGTTCCCCGCAATATATGCGTCAAAGTAAACACATCGTAACTTATGGGTTTCCCAATGTGATATCCCCCATCTTTCAAACGAAAGTCTCTTATAAACCAAGACATTCTTGGAACGTTCTTCGAATGTCTTACAAACTGATCTCGCCTTAAATAGTTGTGCCGAGGAATTCTGACCCACTCTAGACAAGATTTCATCAATCATGTCTCCGGGTAGGTCTCTTAAAATATTGGGTTGTCTATCCATTTTGCGTTTTTATACTGTAAAATAGACAAGAGTTAGATTCATAAAAAAAAATACTTATTAATACAAGCAATTTTTACATATATCATAAAGTATAAGCACACTACATTACATATATTACACCACTTGAATACAACTATCTTATTCCGACTCGCTTGTTTCTTCTTCTTCGGTTTTGGTTCGTTTTGCCAAGTTTCTAGGGATATATGATTTTCCCCTAATACGAGCCGTCGTTATCCACATTGGTTTAGAAAAACCTGGTGGTTTAGAGGTTCCCGGGTCATTGTTACAACTTAAGGACTTCGGGGGTTGACGATACATATAAAGTTCATCGGGGTTGGAATTAGATTTCTCTATTTTTATGCCCTTTCCCTTATTATTTTCTTTTGCCTTTTTAAATTCAGTTGGGGTAATTTCTATAACATCATCGGAATTCTCGTCGGAATCCGATTCATCGGAGAATTGGTAATCCTCCCAATATTTTGCTTCCTTGGCGGAAACACCATTGACCATAATTAACCTTGGTCGGTTGGTTGAGGATTTTCTTTTACTTAACCGTTTTATTATTTTCCCCACCGGTTCTATTTCTTCATCCGGTTCCGATTCTTCTTCCGGTTCCGATTCTTCTTCCGGTTCCGACTCTTCTTCCGGTTCCTCTTCGGGAACTTGTGAATCAGTCCACGAATCATTCCAATTTACATTTGACTCTTCATTATTATTAGGTGAGTCAATGGGACTTGTTCTAGAGGTAGACATCTATCACATAATATCAAACGCGTTAAGAGATTAATATATCACATAATATTCACATGTTAAAAATATATAGTTTCCAACAAAATTTGTTAAGCAATCATTTTTCAAGTAAACACGGTCGAAGTCCAGACTCACTAATGCATCCTAACAAACTCGATAAGACACACTAATGCAAAATTCTGGTTCTCTAAGACCAACGCTCGGATACCAACTGAAATGTCCCGTTCTTATTGATTAAAAACGTTCCATATTAATTGATTTCGTTGCGAGGTTTTGACCTCTATATGAGACATTTTTCAAAGACTGCATTCATTTTAAAACAAACTATAACCTTTATTTCATCAATAAAGGTTTAAAAAGCTTTACGTAGATTATCAAATAATGATAATCTAAAATATCCTGTTTACACACGACCATTACATAATGGTTTACAATACAAATATGTTACAACAAAATAAGTTTCTTGAATGCAGTTTTTACACAATATCATACAAGAATGGACTCCAAATCTCGTCCTTATTTAAGTATGTGACAGCGGAAGCTCTTAATAATCACCTGAGAATAAACATGCTTAAAACGTCAACAAAAATGTTGGTGAGTTATAGGTTTAACCTATATATATCAAATCATAATAATAGACCACAAGATTTCATATTTCAATACACATCCCATACATAGAGATAAAAATCATTCATATGGTGAACACCTGGTAACCGACATTAACAAGATGCATATATAAGAATATCCCCATCATTCCGGGACACCCTTCGGATATGATATAAATTTCGAAGTACTAAAGCATCCGGTACTTTGGATGGGGTTTGTTAGGCCCAATAGATCTATCTTTAGGATTCGCGTCAATTAGGGTGTCTGTTCCCTAATTCTTAGATTACCAGACTTAATAACAAGGGGCATATTCGATTTCGATAATTCAACCATAGAATGTAGTTTCACGTACTTGTGTCTATTTTGTAAATCATTTATAAAACCTGCATGTATTCTCATCCCAAAAATATTAGATTTTAAAAGTGGGACTATAACTCACTTTCACAGATTTTTACTTCGTCGGGAAGTAAGACTTGGCCACTGGTTGATTCACGAACCTATAACAATATATACATATATATCAAAGTATGTTCAAAATATATTTACAACACTTTTAATATATTTTGATGTTTTAAGTTTATTAAGTCAGCTGTCCTCGTTAGTAACCTACAACTAGTTGTCCACAGTTAGATGTACAGAAATAAATCGGTAAATATTATCTTGAATCAATCCACGACCCAGTGTATACGTATCTCAGTATTGATCACAACTCAAACTATATATATTTTGGAATCAACCTCAACCCTGTATAGCTAACTCCAACATTCACATATAGAGTGTCTATGGTTGTTCCGAAATATATATAGATGTGTCGACATGATAGGTCGAAACATTGTATACGTGTCTATGGTATCTCAAGATTACATAATATACAATACAAGTTGATTAAGTTATGGTTGGAATAGATTTGTTACCAATTTTCACGTAGCTAAATTGAGAAAAATTATCCAATCTTGTTTTACCCATAACTTCTTCATTTTAAATCCGTTTTGAGTGAATCAAATTGCTATAGTTTCATATTGAACTCTATTTTATGAATCTAAGCAGAAAAAGTATAGGTTTATAGTCGGAAAAATAAGTTACAAGTCGTTTTTGTAAAGGTAGTCATTTCAGTCGAAAGAACGACGTCTAGATGACCATTTTAGAAAACATACTTCCACTTTGAGTTTAACCATAATTTTTGGATATAGTTTCATGTTCATAATAAAAATAATTTTCTCAGAATAACAACTTTTAAATCAAAGTTTATCATAGTTTTTAATTAACTAACCCAAAACAGCCCGCGGTGTTACTACGACGGCGTAAATTCAGTTTTACGGTGTTTTTCGTGTTTTCAGGTTTTAAATCATTAAGTTAGCATATCATATAGATATAGAACATGTGTTTAGTTGATTTTAAAAGTCAAGTTAGAAGGATTAACTTTTGTTTGCGAACAAGTTTAGAATTAACTAAACTATGTTCTAGTGATTACAAGTTTAAACCTTTTAATAAGATAGCTTTATACGTATGAATCGAATGATGTTATGAACATCATTACTACCTTAATTTCCTTGGATAAACCTACTGGAAAAGATAAAAATGGATCTAGCTTCAACGGATCCTTGGATGGCTCGAAGTTCTTGAAGCAGAATCATGACACGAAAACAAGTTCAAGTAAGATCATCACTTGAAATAAGATTGTTATAGTTATAGAAATTGAACCAAAGTTTGAATATGATTATTACCTTGTATTAGAATGATAACCTACTGTAAGAAACAAAGATTTCTTGAGGTTGGATGATCACCTTACAAGATTGGAAGTGGCTAGCAAACTTGAAAGTATTCTTGATTTTATGTAACTAGAACTTGTAGAATATATGAAGAACACTTAGAACTTGAAGATAGAACTTGAGAGAGATTAATTAGATGAAGAAAATTGAAGAATGAAAGTGTTTGTAGGTGTTTTTGGTCGTTGGTGTATGGATTAGATATAAAGGATATGTAATTTTGTTTTCATGTAAATAAGTCATGAATGATTACTCATATTTTTGTAATTTTATGAGATATTTCATGCTAGTTGCCAAATGATGGTTCCCACATGTGTTAGGTGACTCACATGGGCTGCTAAGAGCTGATCATTGGAGTGTATATACCAATAGTACATACATCTAAAAGCTGTGTATTGTACGAGTACGAATACGGGTGCATACGAGTAGAATTGTTGATGAAACTGAACGAGGATGTAATTGTAAGCATTTTTGTTAAGTAGAAGTATTTTGATAAGTGTATTGAAGTCTTTCAAAAGTGTATAAATACATATTAAAACACTACATGTATATACATTTTAACTGAGTCGTTAAGTCATCGTTAGTCGTTACATGTAAGTGTTGTTTTTAAACCTTTAGGTTAACGGTCTTGTTAAATGTTGTTAACCCAATGTTTATAATATCAAATGAGATTTTAAATTATTATATTATCATGATATTATCATGTATGAATATCTCTTAATATGATATATATACATTAAATGTCTTTACAACGATAATCGTTACATATATGTCTCGTTTAAAAATCATTAAGTTAGTAGTCTTGTTTTTACATATGTAGTTCATTGTTAATATACTTAATGATATGTTTACTTATCATAGTATCATGTTAACTATATATATATCCATATATATGTCATCATATAGTTTTTACAAGTTTTAACGTTCGTGAATCACCGGTCAACTTGGGTGGTCAATTGTCTATATGAAACATATTTCAATTAATCAAGTCTTAACAAGTTTGATTGCTTAACATGTTGGAAACATTTAATTATGTAAATATCAATCTCAATTAATATATATAAACATGGAAAAGTTCGGGTCACTACAAATATGAATTTTTAATTTTATGCATTTTTAAATTAAGTTTGGTGTGAATTTTTAATATTAATTTTGAATTTTATATTTAAGTTGTGTGAATTTAAAAACAAAAATTTACTTTATCTCATTAAGTTAAAAATATGATTTTTAAAATTCGTCGTAAGTTGAAGACTAGGTCTTTGAACCGAAATTGCTTTACCCGAGGGAGGGACGAGAACTTTTATTATCATTATTTTTAATCTTATTGAATTAAAGTATGCCAAAAACATTAAAAAACCCCAAAAATCTTAGCTTTTAAAACAATCGCTACAAAAAGACAAATTTTAAAATTTTGTCGAGGGACGGACTAGGACATCGATCCGAAACGACCTCGTCCTAAATAACAAGGGAAACAAAATTTTAAAATTAATTACTTAATTGTTTTAATAAGTTAAAGATTATAAAAAAAAAAAAATAAATACCAAACTCCACGACTCGCGGAGTTTGGAGCTTTAATCTCCGCGACTCGCGGAGGGGTCGAAAAATCAGAAAAAAATATAAACACCCGAACCTGAGATTTGACAGACTTTGGATAGATTATCCAAAATATCAAAGGGGTTTGCATACTCTTCATTCTAAGGTTGTTGAGGTACCGAGGGTCATAGAATGGGGACCCTTAGAAGCTGTAGAATTGGCCGGGCCAATTAGGGAATTACTTGTACAGAGGTACGGTAATTCTTCTTTTAATGACTGGGTACGTTTATTCACCATGCGTAGACCTGTATATAAAGTATGGTGTGAAGAATTGTTATGTAGTATAGAGTTGAATGATCGGGTAACTAGTTTAACCGATCGTTCTTTTATTAGATTTTTGTTAGGCGGTTCGATGCGCCACATGTCTTTACTAGACATGGCTCAGGCTTTACGTATATATACGCCTGAGGAGTTAGCATCTGCCGATTGTAGAGGGTTGATACTAAACGGTAGAAAGATAGATGAAAATTTTGATACACACGGTGTGTGGAGTCAAATGACAAGCCATCACCGTTTCAAAGGGGGAAATTACTCTTATTTGGATATAGATAGAGCCGAATTAAGAGTGATTCACAGGTTTTTAGCTAATTCGATTACACAAAGGGGTAAAAACAAGGAAAAGGTAAATGAACAGGATTTGTTTTACCATATGTGTATTCGAGACCCACAAAGCGCTGTAAGTATACCGTATTGTGTGGGTTATTATTTATCAGCTATGGTTCGGGGGATGCGACCGCATAGCATAATAGGAGGTGGTATTTTTATTACTTTGATTGGTGATTATCTCGGTGTGGATATAAGTCGGGGGGGATTATTAGTAGAAGAACCAGAACCCCGCGATACTATAGGTTTAAATGTATACCATGGTGCGAAAGTTTTGAAGAGGCGAAATAACACCGCAGTATGATACCATGTGTAACGACCCGGAAATTTCCAACCAAATTTAAACCTTAAACTTTATATGTTTCCGACACGATAAGCAAAATCTGTAATTTTGAGTCTCGAAAACCTTGAAATTTATAATCATGAAATCTGTTGCCCTTTGACCATGCCTGACGATTCACGAACGATTGTTGTAAATATATATATGAGAATTGATGAGCATAATTGTTACATCAATCTCATTATTTTTATTTATAGTAATATTATTTTGATAGATATAGAATTTTAAAACATATAAGTCTGTTATATCTTTGTTACTATTGGTAGTATCAATAGATATAGATAATATTATAAAAATATATAAAATCTAATATTAATTGTGATATAATGCATATTATGTAGTTATATTACTTGATCTATAATGTGTAAACCCTAATGTATTAAATATAGATGTTATAATAATATTGTTAATTCTTTTAAAATTAATTCTTCTTACTAAGTATCATTAAAAATCATTAATGTTATTAATATAATCATTACTATTATTATTATTAATTAATTATTATTTTTTTTATCATTTTTATGAATTCATTAATTCTAGTTGGTAATTAATAATATAAAACATAATTTATAAATACATATATAAATATATAGATATTCAAATATAGTTATATATATATACAAGTATGTAAAAATCAAGTATATATATGTACATATATATATTTTTTATAAACACTGATATATATTCAGATATAATATATAAATATAAATCAATATTTTAGTCATTGGAAAATGATACAATTGTTATTATTATTAATATCATTACAATTAATTATAACAAATTCTATGATTTAATTGTTATTGTTATTATTATTATTATCATTATTATATTTATTAATAAAATATAAAATATAAATCTGATAAATTTATACGCATCTGATTGTTATTTTGTTGTTTTATTCTTTTTCTGTGCTTCCTGTTTAACCCGTGATTTATATTAATCAACACCTAATACAAACAATAAACTCTACTGTATCGTTTGATTGAATATGACTCTTGTTATATCTATATATTACACCTACATACAAATGATCATATATTAACCATCACTCAACTCTCCCTCATTTCTTCAATCATGAACATACCACGATCACCATCTCCGACTACCTTCACTCACACCCGCCACCACCAATAACACTATTGTTAAAACAACCATATATATATTTTTGTCTAAACCATCAAGAACTCACATCGAACCAACTTTATCACCATGAACCATAACAATCCACCCCTCGTGCTACCTATTCCCGTTTGCAAATCTTGAATCTTACCTTAAACCCACTTCATCAATTCATAATCAAAACTCGCTAATCCATTTATTTTACAAATCAAAAACCAAGAATTGTTTCTTGTTGTTATTTTCGTGAACCACACTACAGCCATCACCTCAACGACCACCATATCACCACCAGGGAACCACCTTCTTCACTCTATAACCACCCCTACTTAACATCTTGATAACCACTTTCTCGATCAACCACTAGATCAACACCACCTATCTGTTTCAGTTTCAATGAACAAACCAACACCTTTATCATCAAATCTTCACCATCTTTGATCACTAAGACCACCACCTGGAGACTGCTGTTGGATTCGTAAACCACCACCATGATTCACCCTCTCTATCACTCTCACTCTCCCCTCTCCTAGTTATATCTCGTGGAAACCGTTAGACATCACACTTGTGCTTCTGTTACTTCGAAAACAACCGAAACCACCATCTTTCAACAAACCCGGCACCACCACTCTCTACATATTTCTGTTTCTATCCAAGAATGAACCAAAACTAAACCCACAAAAACTGTTTCGTTTTTTTTTTTTCCTATCTGTATAAAGTCTTGTTACAGCCTTCAAAACCCAATCAACACCAATCTCTCTATCTTCTCTTTCTCATCTTTTGATCATAAACACAAACCAAACCCCATGAATCGCTGCAACTCGCTATTCTTCTGTTTCTAATTTAACACCACAATCACCTTGGCGACATTCTATGGCTACTGCACAATTTTTTTTAAAAATAATAATCACGAGACCTAAAATACTTTTAGGTAATGAGATGATCTTTATATGATAATCAAGTGGGACAAGACAATGACTTGGAATGATAATTATACAATAAATAAAAGTTATGAGCTGTAAAGGAGGAGGCATCTATTTGCGTCCCTTTTCCTTTCTTTCTTTCGTGTCTGTTTCCCATCGACAGGAACACCAAGACAATCTATCTAGGTTAAAGCATGATTAGTGGATTAGTTAATTGGGTTTCTAAATTTTTATGAATGGGCCGTGACCCTTGAGTTCTTTAAACGAATTGATTGGGCCGAAAAAGGATAATGAAACGAAATTTAAATATGTTATACATATGATCGATCTTAAATTAGATGAAGAAGATGGGTTAGAGAAGATACAGAAATACAAGTTAATTATATTAGAATCTGACAATAATCAGAAAATAAGTGATGGACGAATGGTAGAGAGTATAGTTGGGTATGCGAGAGGTCAAGAGTTCGAGTCTCGTCTCGGGCAGTTTTACTCTTTTTAATGTTTCAAAGGTATAACCTTAAATACTAGAATTTCTATTATTATTATTATTATATTATTGTTATTATTATTATTATTATTATTATTATTACCTTTAATACTAGAATTTCTATTATTATTATTATTATATTATTATTATTATTATTATTATTACTATTATTACAAATATCAATATAGATATTATCATTTAAAATTATTAAAAACTTTTATCTTTAAGGTTATCATTACTAATAACTATATTTTTATCATTTATCAAAACTATCATTATTATTATTAAAATTATCATTATTTTTAGTATTATTATCATTACTATTATTTTTATAAAAATTATTATTATTATTACTTTTATAAATATATAAAATAAAATATTATAGGTAGTAAAGTAATATAAGGATATTAATTATAATACATTTTGAAGTTTATAAATTTAATTGATTAACATTATGTGTTAATATATATAATTAATATAGGTTCGTGAATCCGAGGCCAACCTTATACTTGATCAAAGATGTTATATGTATTTTTACTACAAAATACAGTTTGGTGAGTATATAGTCCCACTTTTAAACTCTAAATATTTCGGGATGAGAATACATGTATTTTATGTTTTACGTTATGGACACAAGTAACTGAAAAATATATTCTATGTTGAGTTGTACCACTGGCATACTTCCCTGTAGCTTGGTAACTGTTATTTACAGCGGTATTGTAAACGCGAATCCTGTTGATAGATCTATCGGGCCTGACAACCCCAACCGGACTGGACGACCAGTATTCAACGGTTGCACAGTACTTCGTTTCGTGACTACACATGGTACAGTGTAGTAAGATTTCATAATAAAGGGAATATGCGACGTGATTAAATGTTAAGTATGGTTACCAAGTGCTCAACCACTTAGAATATTTTTATTAAAATGTTTACATATGAAATCTTGTGGTCCATTGTTATAACGCTGCTAGCATCAAACCTATATATCTCACCAACTTTATGTTGACATTTCAAAGCATTTATTCTCAGGTACGAATAAAGTCTTCCGCTGTGCATTAGTTCGTGTTAAGGACATTTCTTGGCGTCGATCATCGCGATGGGACCAACTGTTGATGACTTCGTCCGGGAGGATTAGGACGGGTCTTTACAGGTGGTATCAGAGCGTTGGTCTTAGCGAACCAGGTCTTGCATTAGTGTGTCTGACTAGTGGTTGTTAGAATACATTAATGAGTCTGGACTTTGACCGTGTCTATATGTCAAAAGTTTTGCTTATCATATCTAGTTGGAAACCATCTGCTTATCATCCTTAGGAAATTTTCTGCTTATCATTCTTAAGTCTAGACACGTCTTACTGCATTTAGTGCATCGATAGTGTATAGACAAAATTCATATTTTAGCATATCTGTTACTTTGGACTTTAGTTGACATCTTTTCAAAGATTCTCCGTAATTTACGGGATTTTGGTATTATATATACATATGTAAAGTATGTATAGAAGAGTACCAAATCTAACTTCTATAATCTATTTCATACCAAAAATTCATTTTTCCGATTATACAAGATGGATTTCGCATCTAGTTCAAATTCCTCAGATTATGACAGCTATGCCGATATGGATTTTCATTCAAGCTCCGAAGGCAGCATCACCGGAATGGATCAACCAATCTCCCATCATCTATTCTAGATGAATTGGGGGTGGGTTCGTAATATACTAAGTCACTGGAGACATGAAGAGGGTGATCCCTTCCATCCACCAAATTGCCCTCTTGGCGATGAACCTGAAGCACTTACCGGCGAACCTGTTCGAGAAACCATTTTCTCTCTCATTTCTAGAGTATCTCGTCACGATTATATACTATCCCATATTTCAGATCTTGTTCATTCGCTCACTCCAACCACCAATCATCCCGGTGTACTAGCAGAGGTTAACGAACTTCGCGCTCGCGTGACGGCTTTGGAAAATATGGTGCGAGGGTTACAAACACCAGCAGCAGCACCAGCAGCATAATCCGTACCACCATCATCAACACCGACAGTACCCATATCACCCTCAACCACAACCGCGTCGTAAACCTCAACATCACAATTTGTACCTCGGATATCAACATCACACATCTCAATATCTCTATCTGTACTTCGAGTATGATCTTCATTTTACATATCATTCTATATCGATTATCTTCGCTTTACTTATCGTTCTATCTCATTTATCTTCGTTCGACATGGTAATTATGTAATCTTTAATGTTTTAGAGATCATGTAATCAAGTATTAACGATAAATCAAAAAAAAAAATTTAATATCTTAGTGACTCATTAGATCCATGATTACATCTGAAGAAAATATATATACAAGTATATTTTCATAAAGATTGTAATTAAAAATTCTTTCGTACAAACTGTTAATGATGAAAATATTTTAACGGGTAGGTAGTACCCGAGGAATATTTAGATCTCACATTAATAAGTTACAGTGTATATTCTTCAAATCTGATTCAACGGTCATTTGCTATCCTACTTACAGTCACCGATATACGTATCTGTTCACCCCAGATTTACCATTTCCATTTCAATTTCAAATTTGGATTTTTATCTATCAGAATCCAACAAGTGGCATAAAGAAGAAACATTGGACAAATTAAAAATTGTTAGAAACACACGAATTAACTAATTGAAATCTGTTAAGGATTCCACGCTAACTGTTCCTAGTTAACTGTTCCCAGCTAACTGTTAATTCCGTATTACATTTTATCGCAATTTAGTTTATTGTCATTTAAGTTCTGTTATTTATTTTACGCACTTTAAATAACGGGACACGTATACAAGGTTTCGACCTATCATATCGACCCATCTATATATATATTTCGGAACAACCATAGACACTCTATATGTGAATGTTGGAGTTGGCTATACAGGGTTGAGGTTGATTCCAAAATATATATATACTTTGAGTTGTGATCGACACTGAGACTGGTACACGGGTCACGATACGTATTAGTTAATTCAAATATTATATATTTAATTTATATATGAATATATTGGATCATTGTACAATCGGACTATTGGACTGCTAACTTTGGACAATTAAAATGAATTAAAATATTGATTATAACATATGAAACTAAACTAATCTTCAAGTTTGCCACTTGATTTCATCCTAAACCTCATTTGTATCTCGACGTTTACAATCCGCGTACAAACCTATCAGGATTCTTGAAAATACCTCAATCGAGAAGTTGAACCGACCGCACTTCATCTACAGAAGAAAAGATCTATACACATGAAAAACACTTGAACCAAAAGTCATAGTTCAACACGTACCGCGACGAATTCTTTAGCATTTATTAGCAAAAACAACCTTACGATTCCTTTTCAAAGTAGCCAATTTTGTCACAGCTTCAGCAGAACAACTTCGACCTTTCATTCGAAAAAAAAAGACTTATTATAACTTTGATATATACGATTGGTTTTCCTCATCGTTACCGGAGAACCTTTCATACTCCGCCATTTTATCATCAGCATTTAATCATCTAAAAACACAATTCGCCCAAAAACACCTCGGATTGATAATCGACGATTCAGATATGACTGCATTAAATGCAGAGGAAACAGTAAAATTTTAGATGGCCTAAATGGCCAAAAGTTTGATAATAAAGAAGGGAATGTTAGGAACGCTCGATAGAAAATTTAGTGCTGAAAAAAAAAAAAAAAAAAAAAAAAATGGATTGAGCTAACCGTGAAGGAAACAAAGAACAAATACAAGGAATGAACCTGCCTTCAAATAATGCAAATGATTCAGTGTCTGTTGAAACCGTCAGTATGAACCCTACTCCTTATTCTAAACTTTTTCAGATGATATTATTCATCATCATCTTATCTTAGATATTATAAGATATCTTCATATTTTCCGCTATACATATTCTCCATATTTCTAAAGATATTTTCACAACTATTCCTATCTGCAATCATCTATCTCCCCGTAATATCTGCGTTACAACATAAAAGAAACTGTGGTAGTTTCTAAATTCTGAAATCTTCAAGTTTAAAATATGAATGTTTTGAAGCAGTGTTGGGAACTGATGCGTGAATTAGTATAATATAATGAAACTTGATCAACTTCATTATATTACAGTAAGTCATGTTGCGTTTCTAATGGAATGTGACGATTCACAGTACCATCATCATGTGCCATGTTACACGGCTCTTACAATCTATCCAATCTCTAAACATATCAAGAAAATATTCTCTTGATGATTCGGTCTTTTCCAGGACATTCTGGTAATTTAACAAATCAAAAATCGTGCCATTACCAATTCTCTCTTAGGACATTAACTATATTCATTTCGAATTTCATACCTACGAATTCTGGACCATTACAAAAGATGCTTAGTTGAAAAGGAGGAAAAGAAAAAGAATGAAGCTCCGAAATAGAAATTGGAGTATAAATCGCAGTAAATGGAAGAGAGTATTAACTGTGGATGACAATGAATATAGAAGAAAGAAGCAAGGACATCGAAGTATAAGGAAAGATATAAAACCCAATAATCACCCAGAAACTACAAACCGTGTATATCAATACGTATTGCGACGTAAAGACACGGGAGAATAAGAAACATTATAATTCCAAGAAAATCATAAAAGTGAATAGATTCTTCTGGCGGCAAATGAAAAAGAAGAATGAAAGATATGAAGGTTAGAAGTATAATAAGAATCAGGATGGGATGGAACATATTAAGAATGAGTAGAGGAAGAAAGAATAAAAGGTGTGGAGAATAAGGAAAACGAAGGGGGTGGATTTATAGCAATATATCCGACAGAGAAATCAGGAACAGATTATTGCATTAATTAAAGAAGATTTTGATTTTCTGAATCGCCGAAGAATCAAATCTTGTTACGTAATATTTTCTTTAAATCCCATAAATCCCGGAAATCAATCATAACCACGTCATCGGTTAGAACGAATCCATATATACTCAATTCACTCTTCTGTGATAGTTTCACCCGTGCGCTTCATTTGATCCAACCGTTTTATCTATACCTCTCAATAATGATAAGACTCTATTATCATCTCATATTCGTCATGAAAACATTCCTATTGTTATTTATGATAACCTCTACCAAATTTCGGGGACGAAATTTCTTTAACGGGTGGATACTGTAACGACCCGGAAATTTCCAACCAAATTTAAACCTTAAACTTTATATGTTTCCGACACGATAAGCAAAATCTGTAATTTTGAGTCTCGAAAACCTTGAAATTTATAATCATGAAATCTGTTGCCCTTTGACCATGCCTGACGATTCACGAACGATTGTTGTAAATATATATATGAGAATTGATGAGCATAATTGTTACATCAATCTCATTATTTTTATTTATAGTAATATTATTTTGATAGATATAGAATTTTAAAACATATAAGTCTGTTATATCTTTGTTACTATTGGTAGTATCAATAGATATAGATAATATTATAAAAATATATAAAATCTAATATTAATTGTGATATAATGCATATTATGTAGTTATATTACTTGATCTATAATGTGTAAACCCTAATGTATTAAATATAGATGTTATAATAATATTGTTAATTCTTTTAAAATTAATTCTTCTTACTAAGTATCATTAAAAATCATTAATGTTATTAATATAATCATTACTATTATTATTATTAATTAATTATTATTTTTTTTATCATTTTTATGAATTCATTAATTCTAGTTGGTAATTAATAATATAAAACATAATTTATAAATACATATATAAATATATAGATATTCAAATATAGTTATATATATATACAAGTATGTAAAAATCAAGTATATATATGTACATATATATATTTTTTATAAACACTGATATATATTCAGATATAATATATAAATATAAATCAATATTTTAGTCATTGGAAAATGATACAATTGTTATTATTATTAATATCATTACAATTAATTATAACAAATTCTATGATTTAATTGTTATTGTTATTATTATTATTATCATTATTATATTTATTAATAAAATATAAAATATAAATCTGATAAATTTATACGCATCTGATTGTTATTTTGTTGTTTTATTCTTTTTCTGTGCTTCCTGTTTAACCCGTGATTTATATTAATCAACACCTAATACAAACAATAAACTCTACTGTATCGTTTGATTGAATATGACTCTTGTTATATCTATATATTACACCTACATACAAATGATCATATATTAACCATCACTCAACTCTCCCTCATTTCTTCAATCATGAACATACCACGATCACCATCTCCGACTACCTTCACTCACACCCGCCACCACCAATAACACTATTGTTAAAACAACCATATATATATTTTTGTCTAAACCATCAAGAACTCACATCGAACCAACTTTATCACCATGAACCATAACAATCCACCCCTCGTGCTACCTATTCCCGTTTGCAAATCTTGAATCTTACCTTAAACCCACTTCATCAATTCATAATCAAAACTCGCTAATCCATTTATTTTACAAATCAAAAACCAAGAATTGTTTCTTGTTGTTATTTTCGTGAACCACACTACAGCCATCACCTCAACGACCACCATATCACCACCAGGGAACCACCTTCTTCACTCTATAACCACCCCTACTTAACATCTTGATAACCACTTTCTCGATCAACCACTAGATCAACACCACCTATCTGTTTCGGTTTCAATGAACAAACCAACACCTTTATCATCAAATCTTCACCATCTTTGATCACTAAGACCACCACCTGGAGACTGCTGTTGGATTCGTAAACCACCACCATGATTCACCCTCTCTATCACTCTCACTCTCCCCTCTCCTAGTTATATCTCGTGGAAACCGTTAGACATCACACTTGTGCTTCTGTTACTTCGAAAACAACCGAAACCACCATCTTTCAACAAACCCGGCACCACCACTCTCTACATATTTCTGTTTCTATCCAAGAATGAACCAAAACTAAACCCACAAAAACTGTTTCGTTTTTTTTTTTTTCCTATCTGTATAAAGTCTTGTTACAGCCTTCAAAACCCAATCAACACCAATCTCTCTATCTTCTCTTTCTCATCTTTTGATCATAAACACAAACCAAACCCCATGAATCGCTGCAACTCGCTATTCTTCTGTTTCTAATTTAACACCACAATCACCTTGGCGACATTCTATGGCTACTGCACAATTTTTTTTAAAAATAATAATCACGAGACCTAAAATACTTTTAGGTAATGAGATGATCTTTATATGATAATCAAGTGGGACAAGACAATGACTTGGAATGATAATTATACAATAAATAAAAGTTATGAGCTGTAAAGGAGGAGGCATCTATTTGCGTCCCTTTTCCTTTCTTTCTTTCGTGTCTGTTTCCCATCGACAGGAACACCAAGACAATCTATCTAGGTTAAAGCATGATTAGTGGATTAGTTAATTGGGTTTCTAAATTTTTATGAATGGGCCGTGACCCTTGAGTTCTTTAAACGAATTGATTGGGCCGAAAAAGGATAATGAAACGAAATTTAAATATGTTATACATATGATCGATCTTAAATTAGATGAAGAAGATGGGTTAGAGAAGATACAGAAATACAAGTTAATTATATTAGAATCTGACAATAATCAGAAAATAAGTGATGGACGAATGGTAGAGAGTATAGTTGGGTATGCGAGAGGTCAAGAGTTCGAGTCTCGTCTCGGGCAGTTTTACTCTTTTTAATGTTTCAAAGGTATAACCTTAAATACTAGAATTTCTATTATTATTATTATTATATTATTGTTATTATTATTATTATTATTATTATTATTATTACCTTTAATACTAGAATTTCTATTATTATTATTATTATATTATTATTATTATTATTATTATTACTATTATTACAAATATCAATATAGATATTATCATTTAAAATTATTAAAAACTTTTATCTTTAAGGTTATCATTACTAATAACTATATTTTTATCATTTATCAAAACTATCATTATTATTATTAAAATTATCATTATTTTTAGTATTATTATCATTACTATTATTTTTATAAAAATTATTATTATTATTACTTTTATAAATATATAAAATAAAATATTATAGGTAGTAAAGTAATATAAGGATATTAATTATAATACATTTTGAAGTTTATAAATTTAATTGATTAACATTATGTGTTAATATATATAATTAATATAGGTTCGTGAATCCGAGGCCAACCTTATACTTGATCAAAGATGTTATATGTATTTTTACTACAAAATACAGTTTGGTGAGTATATAGTCCCACTTTTAAACTCTAAATATTTCGGGATGAGAATACATGTATTTTATGTTTTACGTTATGGACACAAGTAACTGAAAAATATATTCTACGTTGAGTTGTACCACTGGCATACTTCCCTGTAGCTTGGTAACTGTTATTTACAGCGGTATTGTAAACGCGAATCCTGTTGATAGATCTATCGGGCCTGACAACCCCAACCGGACTGGACGACCAGTATTCAACGGTTGCACAGTACTTCGTTTCGTGACTACACATGGTACAGTGTAGTAAGATTTCATAATAAAGGGAATATGCGACGTGATTAAATGTTAAGTATGGTTACCAAGTGCTCAACCACTTAGAATATTTTTATTAAAATGTTTACATATGAAATCTTGTGGTCCATTGTTATAACGCTGCTAGCATCAAACCTATATATCTCACCAACTTTATGTTGACATTTCAAAGCATTTATTCTCAGGTACGAATAAAGTCTTCCGCTGTGCATTAGTTCGTGTTAAGGACATTTCTTGGCGTCGATCATCGCGATGGGACCAACTGTTGATGACTTCGTCCGGGAGGATTAGGACGGGTCTTTACACCATGGTAGACATCCACAGGTGGAGAGAAACCAACAGCAAGGTAATGTAGGAGGGGGGAATGAGATGCAAGAAATGCAAAGGTTTATAGCTTCTCAGGAATACGAAAATGCTAGACAGAGAGCATTTGAAGATTGGCAAGTTCATCAGAACCAAATCATAGCTCATTGCCAACATATAGGTAGAAACTATATTCCTACACCGAAACCCATCTTCCCTCCCTGGTCTATAGAGATGCAGCCACCATATCCTACGTATAACTCTACGAGCATTCCATCGAACCTTAACAATTGGTATCTTGTTTTGCTTAAGTCTTTTAACCTCACGATCCATTATTTCGACGGGTTCTTCGATGAATTGAAGTTTTTCGTTGATTTGGATTTCATCTAACGGAATAGTGAGATCTTCTTTAGCAAAACATTTCTTCAAATTCGAGACGTGGAAAGTGTTATGTACAGCCGCGAGTTGTTGAGGTAATTCTAGTCGGTAAGCTACTGTTCCGACACGATCAATAATCTTGAATGGTCCAATATACCTTGGATTTAATTTCCCTCGTTTACCAAATCGAACAACGCCTTTCCAAAGTGCAACTTTAAGCATGACCATCTCTCCAATTTCAAATTCTATATCTTTTCTTTTAATGTCAGCGTAGCTCTTTTGTCGACTTTGGGCGGTTTTCAACCGTTGTTGAATTTGGATGATCTTCTCGGTAGTTTCTTGTATAATCTCTGGACCCATAATCTATCTATCCCCCACTTCACTCCAACAAATCAGAGACCTGCACTTTCTACCATAAAGTGCTTCAAACGGCGCCATCTCAATGCTTGAATGGTAGCTGTTGTTGTAGGAAAATTCTGCTAAAGGTAGATGTCGATCCCAACTGTTTCCGAAATCAATAACACATGCTCGTAGCATGTCTTCAAGCATTTGTATCGTCCTTTCGCTCTGCCCATCAGTTTGTGGATGATAGGCAGTACTCATGTCTAGACGAGTTCCTAATGCTTGCTGTAATGTCTGCCAGAATCTTGAAATAAATCTGCCATCCCTATCAGAGATAATAGAGATTGGTATTCCATGTCTGGAGACGACTTCCTTCAAATACAGTCGTGCTAACTTCTCCATCTTGTCATCTTCTCTTATTGGTAGGAAGTGTGCTGATTTGGTGAGACGATCAACTATTACCCAAATAGTATCAAAACCACTTGCAGTCCTTGGCAATTTAGTGATGAAATCCATGGTAATGTTTTCCCATTTCCATTCCGGGATTTTGGGTTGTTGAAGTAGACGTGATGGTTTCTGATGCTCAGCTTTGACCTTAGAACACGTCAAACATTCTCCTACGTATTTAGCAACATCGGCTTTCATACCCGGCCACCAAAAATGTTTCTTGAGATCCTTGTACATCTTCCCCGTTCCAGGATGTATCGAGTATCTGGTTTTATGAGCTTCTCTAAGTACCATTTCTCTCATATCTCCAAATTTTGGTACCCAAATCCTTTCAGCCCTATACCGGGTTCCGTCTTCCTGAATATTAAGATGCTTCTCCGATCCTTTGGGTATTTCATCCTTTAAATTTCCCTCTTTTAAAACTCCTTGTTGCGCCTCCTTTATTTGAGTAGTAAGGTTATTATGAATCATTATATTCATAGATTTTACTCGAATGGGTTCTCTGTCCTTCCTGCTCAAGGCATCGGCTACCACATTTGCCTTCCCCGGGTGGTAACGAATCTCAAAGTCGTAATCATTCAATAATTCAATCCACCTACGCTGCCTCATATTCAGTTGTTTCTGATTAAATATGTGTTGAAGACTTTTGTGGTCGGTATATATAATACTTTTGACCCCATATAAGTAGTGCCTCCAAGTCTTTAATGCAAAAACAACCGCGCCTAATTCCAAATCATGCGTCGTATAATTTTGTTCGTGAATCTTCAATTGTCTAGACGCATAAGCAATCACCTTCGTTCGTTGCATTAATACACAACCGAGACCTTGCTTTGATGCGTCACAATAAATCACAAAATCATCATTCCCTTCAGGCAATGACAATATAGGTGCCGTAGTTAGCTTTTTCTTCAATAACTGAAACGCTTTCTCTTGTTCATCATTCCATTAAAATTTCTTCCCTTTATGCGTTAATGCAGTCAAGGGTTTTGCTATTCTGGAAAAGTCTTGGATGAACCTTCTGTAGTAACCAGCTAGTCCTAAAAACTGGCGTATGTGTTTCGGAGTTTTCGGGGTTTCCCACTTTTCAACAGTTTCTATCTTTGCCGGATCCACCTTAATACCTTCTTTGTTCACTATGTGACCGAGGAATTGAACTTCTTCCAACCAAAATGCACACTTTGAAAACTTAGCGTACAATTCTTCCTTCCTCAATACTTCTAACACCTTTCTCAAATGTTCACCGTGTTCTTGGTCATTCTTTGAGTAAATAAGTATGTCATCAATGAAAACAATGACAAACTTGTCAAGGTATGGTCCACACACTCAGTTCATAAGGTCCATGAACACAGCTGGTGCATTAGTTAAACCAAACGGCATGACCATAAACTCGTAATGACCGTAACGTGTTCTGAAAGCAGTCTTTGGAATATCATCTTCTTTCACCTGCATTTGATGATACCCGGAACGTAAGTCAATCTTTGAATAAACAGACGAGCCTTGTAGTTGATCAAATAAGTCGTCGATTCTCGGTAGTGGGTAGCGGTTCTTGATGGTAAGTTTGTTCAACTCTCGGTAGTCGATACACAACCTGAATGTACCATCTTTCTTCTTGACAAACAAAACAGGAGCTCCCCACGGTGATGTGCTTGGTCGAATGAAACCACGCTCTAAAAGTTCTTGTAATTGGCTTTGCAGTTCTTTCATCTCGCTGAGTGCTAGTCTGTAAGGAGCACGAGCTATTGGTGCAGCTCCTGGTACAAGATCTATTTGAAATTCAACGGATCGATGTGGGGGTAATCCCGGTAATTCTTTCGGAAATACATCGGGAAATTCTTTTGCGATGGGAACATCATTGATGCTCTTTTCTTCAGTTTGTACTTTCTTGACGTGTGCTAGAACAGCATAGCAACCTTTTCTTATTAGTTTTTGTGCCTTCAAATTACTAATAAGATGTAGCTTCGTGTTGCCCTTTTCTCCGTACACCATTAAGGGTTTTCCTTTTTCTCGTATAATGCGAATTGCATTTTTGTAACAAACGATCTCTGCTTTCACTTCTTTCAACCAGTCCATACCGATTATCACATCAAAACTCCCTAACTCTACTGGTATCAAATCAATCTTAAATGTTTCGCTAACCAGTTTAATTTCTCGATTCCGACATATATTATCTGCTGAAATTAATTTACCATTTGCTAATTCGAGTAAAAATTTACTATCCAAAGGCGTCAATGGACAACTTAATTTAGCACAAAAATCTCTACTCATATAGCTTCTATCCGCACCCGAATCAAATAAAACGTAAGCAGATTTATTGTCAATAAGAAACGTACCCGTAACAAGCTCCGGGTCTTCCTGTGCCTCTGCCGCATTAATATTGAAAACTCTTCCGCGGCCTTGTCCATTCTGTTCTCCTGGTTCGGGCAATTTCTAATAATGTGGCCCGGTTTTCCACATTTATAACAAACTACATTGGCATAACTTGCTCCGACACTACTTACTCCGCCATTACTTGTTCCGACACCATTTGTTCCTTTCGTTCTGTTAACCCCTGGTCCGTAGACATCACACTTCGCCGCGCTATGACCATTTCTTTTACACTTGTTGTAAAATTTGGTGCAGAACCCCGAGTGATACTTTTTACACCTTTGGCATAGCGGCTTCTGATTGTTGTTGTTGTTGCGGTTATTATTGTTGTTAAGATGATTGTTGTGGTTGCTGTTGTTGTTGTTGTTGTTGTTTGGCCGTTTGTTGTAGTTGCGATTGATGTTGCGATTGTTAGGATAGTTGTTGCGATTATTGTTATAATTGCTGTTGTTGTTGTATTGGTGATTCTTATCACCGTTTTCCTCCCACTTTCTTTTGACTTGCTTCACATTGGCCTCTTCAGCAGTCTGTTCTTTAATTCTTTCTTCAATCTGGTTCACTAGTTTGTGAGCCATTCTACATGCCTGTTGTATGGAGGCGGGCTCGTGTGAACTTATATCTTCTTGGATTCTTTCCGGTAATCCTTTCACAAACGCGTCGATCTTCTCTTCCTCATCTTCGAATGCTCCCGGACACAATAGGCACAATTCTGTGAATCGTCTTTCGTACGTGGTAATATCAAATCCTTGGGTTCGTAACCCTCTAAGTTCTGTCTTGAGCTTATTAACCTCGGTTCTGGGACGGTACTTCTCGTTCATCAAGTGCTTGAATGCTGACCACGGTAGTGCGTACGCATCGTCTTGTCCCACTTGCTCTAGATAGGTATTCCACCATGTTAACGCAGAACCTGTGAAGGTATGCGTAGCGTACTTCACTTTGTCCTCTTCAGTACACTTACTTATGGCAAACACCGATTCAACCTTCTCGGTCCACCGTTTCAATCCGATCGGTCCTTCGGTTCCATCAAATTCCAAAGGTTTGCAGGCAGTGAATTCTTTGTAGGTGCATCCTACACGATTTCCTGTACTGCTAGATCCAAGGTTATTGTTGGTATGTAGCGCAGCCTGTACTGCGGCTATGTTTGAAGCTAGAAAAGTACGGAATTCCTCTTCATTCATATTCACGGTGTGTCGAGTAGTCGGTGCCATTTAATTCAAAATAGTTAAATGGAACAAGTTAATCATACAGAATATTAAGAGTAGTTAATAGTATTTCGTAGCATAATATGAACTCATTTATAAAAGCTTTTTCTTCATATTAGCGTTTTATAAGTTTAAATTCGGGTAGTACCTACCCGTTAAGTTCATACTTAGTAGCTAATATACAATTCAACTACTACAATTCTATATGAAAAACTGATTATAATAATATTTCGCGTTCAAACTTTTATACAATATTTTACAAACTTACAATACCGCTTATTTTACATAAATCATGAAATATAGCACACAATAACTTTGATACAAGATAGTTGTGAAGATAATTCTAGCTAGTACACAAGTCGTTCAGCAAAGGCAATAAAGACACGTAATTCATACGTCCAGAAACAAGTCATGCATTCTGGTTTTACTAGGACTACTTCCCATCCTTGGTCTTGTGCAACATAACCGTTATGGCCGTTGATAAGACAGCGTGTTGTAACGTCGTCAAAGGGACGAGGGTTACGTAATGTCCAACAGTCCCGTAACAATCTAAAAACCTCATTTCTTACCCCAATTACCGACTCCGTCACTTGTGGGAACGTTTTGTTTAATAGTTGTAGCCCGATGTTCTTGTTCTCACTTTGGTGAGAAGCGAACATTACTAATCCGTAAGCATAACATGCTTCTTTATGTTGCATGTTAGCCGCTTTTTCTAAATCACGAAGTCCAATATTCGGATATATTGAGTCAAAATAATTTCATAACCCATTGCGTAAAATAGCATTTGGGTTCCCCGCAATATATGCGTCAAAGTAAACACATCGTAACTTATGGGTTTCCCAATGTGATATCCCCCATCTTTCAAACGAAAGTCTCTTATAAACCAAGACATTCTTGGAACGTTCTTCGAATGTCTTACAAACTGATCTCGCCTTAAATAGTTGTGCCGAGGAATTCTGACCCACTCTAGACAAGATTTCATCAATCATGTCTCCGGGTAGGTCTCTTAAAATATTGGGTTGTCTATCCATTTTGCGTTTTTATACTGTAAAATAGACAAGAGTTAGATTCATAAAAAAAAATACTTATTAATACAAGCAATTTTTACATATATCATAAAGCATAAGCACACTACATTACATATATTACACCACTTGAATACAACTATCTTATTCCGACTCGCTTGTTTCTTCTTCTTCGGTTTTGGTTCGTTTTGCCAAGTTTCTAGGGATATATGATTTTCCCCTAATACGAGCCGTCGTTATCCACATTGGTTTAGAAAAACCTGGTGGTTTAGAGGTTCCCGGGTCATTGTTACAACTTAAGGACTTCGGGGGTTGACGATACATATAAAGTTCATCGGGGTTGGAATTAGATTTCTCTATTTTTATGCCCTTTCCCTTATTATTTTCTTTTGCCTTTTTAAATTCAGTTGGGGTAATTTCTATAACATCATCGGAATTCTCGTCGGAATCCGATTCATCGGAGAATTGGTAATCCTCCCAATATTTTGCTTCCTTGGCGGAAACACCATTGACCATAATTAACCTTGGTCGGTTGGTTGAGGATTTTCTTTTACTTAACCGTTTTATTATTTTCCCCACCGGTTCTATTTCTTCATCCGGTTCCGATTCTTCTTCCGGTTCCGATTCTTCTTCCGGTTCCGACTCTTCTTCCGGTTCCTCTTCGGGAACTTGTGAATCAGTCCACGAATCATTCCAATTTACATTTGACTCTTTATTATTATTAGGTGAGTCAATGGGACTTGTTCTAGAGGTAGACATCTATCACATAATATCAAACGCGTTAAGAGATTAATATATCACATAATATTCACATGTTAAAAATATATAGTTTCCAACAAAATTTGTTAAGCAATCATTTTTCAAGTAAACACGGTCGAAGTCCAGACTCACTAATGCATCCTAACAAACTCGATAAGACACACTAATGCAAAATTCTGGTTCTCTAAGACCAACGCTCGGATACCAACTGAAATGTCCCGTTCTTATTGATTAAAAACGTTCCATATTAATTGATTTCGTTGCGAGGTTTTGACCTCTATATGAGACATTTTTCAAAGACTGCATTCATTTTAAAACAAACTATAACCTTTATTTCATCAATAAAGGTTTAAAAAGCTTTACGTAGATTATCAAATAATGATAATCTAAAATATCCTGTTTACACACGACCATTACATAATGGTTTACAATACAAATATGTTACAACAAAATAAGTTTCTTGAATGCAGTTTTTACACAATATCATACAAGAATGGACTCCAAATCTCGTCCTTATTTAAGTATGTGACAGCGGAAGCTCTTAATAATCACCTGAGAATAAACATGCTTAAAACGTCAACAAAAATGTTGGTGAGTTATAGGTTTAACCTATATATATCAAATCATAATAATAGACCACAAGATTTTATATTTCAATACACATCCCATACATAGAGATAAAAATCATTCATATGGTGAACACCTGGTAACCGACATTAACAAGATGCATATATAAGAATATCCCCATCATTCCGGGACACCCTTCGGATATGATATAAATTTCGAAGTACTAAAGCATCCGGTACTTTGGATGGGGTTTGTTAGGCCCAATAGATCTATCTTTAGGATTCGCGTCAATTAGGGTGTCTGTTCCCTAATTCTTAGATTACTAGACTTAATAACAAGGGGCATATTCGATTTCGATAATTCAACCATAGAATGTAGTTTCACGTACTTGTGTCTATTTTGTAAATCATTTATAAAACCTGCATGTATTCTCATCCCAAAAATATTAGATTTTAAAAGTGGGACTATAACTCACTTTCACAGATTTTTACTTCGTCGGGAAGTAAGACTTGGCCACTGGTTGATTCACGAACCTATAACAATATATACATATATATCAAAGTATGTTCAAAATATATTTACAACACTTTTAATATATTTTGATGTTTTAAGTTTATTAAGTCAGCTGTCCTCGTTAGTAACCTACAACTAGTTGTCCACAGTTAGATGTACAGAAATAAATCGATAAATATTATCTTGAATCAATCCACGACCCAGTGTATACGTATCTCAGTATTGATCACAACTCAAACTATATATATTTTGGAATCAACCTCAACCCTGTATAGCTAACTCCAACATTCACATATAGAGTGTCTATGGTTGTTCCGAAATATATATAGATGTGTCGACATGATAGGTCGAAACATTGTATACGTGTCTATGGTATCTCAAGATTACATAATATACAATACAAGTTGATTAAGTTATGGTTGGAATAGATTTGTTACCAATTTTCACGTAGCTAAAATGAGAAAAATTATCCAATCTTGTTTTACCCATAACTTCTTCATTTTAAATCCGTTTTGAGTGAATCAAATTGCTATAGTTTCATATTGAACTCTATTTTATGAATCTAAGCAGAAAAAGTATAGGTTTATAGTCGGAAAAATAAGTTACAAGTCGTTTTTGTAAAGGTAGTCATTTCAGTCGAAAGAACGACGTCTAGATGACCATTTTAGAAAACATACTTCCACTTTGAGTTTAACCATAATTTTTGGATATAGTTTCATGTTCATAATAAAAATAATTTTCTCAGAATAACAACTTTTAAATCAAAGTTTATCATAGTTTTTAATTAACTAACCCAAAACAGCCCGCGGTGTTACTACGACGGCGTAAATTCAATTTTACGGTGTTTTTCGTGTTTTCAGGTTTTAAATCATTAAGTTAGCATATCATATAGATATAGAACATGTGTTTAGTTGATTTTAAAAGTCAAGTTAGAAGGATTAACTTTTGTTTGCGAACAAGTTTAGAATTAACTAAACTATGTTCTAGTGATTACAAGTTTAAACCTTTTAATAAGATAGCTTTATACGTATGAATCGAATGATGTTATGAACATCATTACTACCTTAATTTCCTTGGATAAACCTACTGGAAAAGATAAAAATGGATCTAGCTTCAACGGATCCTTGGATGGCTCGAAGTTCTTGAAGCAGAATCATGACACGAAAACAAGTTCAAGTAAGATCATCACTTGAAATAAGATTGTTATAGTTATAGAAATTGAACCAAAGTTTGAATATGATTATTACCTTGTATTATAATGATAACCTACTGTAAGAAACAAAGATTTCTTGAGGTTGGATGATCACCTTACAAGATTGGAAGTGGCTAGCAAACTTGAAAGTATTCTTGATTTTATGTAACTAGAACTTGTAGAATATATGAAGAACACTTAGAACTTGAAGATAGAACTTGAGAGAGATTAATTAGATGAAGAAAATTGAAGAATGAAAGTGTTTGTAGGTGTTTTTGGTCGTTGGTGTATGGATTAGATATAAAGGATATGTAATTTTGTTTTCATGTAAATAAGTCATGAATGATTACTCATATTTTTGTAATTTTATGAGATATTTCATGCTAGTTGCCAAATGATGGTTCCCACATGTGTTAGGTGACTCACATGGGCTGCTAAGAGCTGATCATTGGAGTGTATATACCAATAGTACATACATCTAAAAGCTGTGTATTGTACGAGTACGAATACGGGTGCATACGAGTAGAATTGTTGATGAAACTGAACGAGGATGTAATTGTAAGCATTTTTGTTAAGTAGAAGTATTTTGATAAGTGTATTGAAGTCTTTCAAAAGTGTATAAATACATATTAAAACACTACATGTATATACATTTTAACTGAGTCGTTAAGTCATCGTTAGTCGTTACATGTAAGTGTTGTTTTTAAACCTTTAGGTTAACGGTCTTGTTAAATGTTGTTAACCCAATGTTTATAATATCAAATGAGATTTTAAATTATTATATTATCATGATATTATCATGTATGAATATCTCTTAATATGATATATATACATTAAATGTCTTTACAACGATAATCGTTACATATATGTCTCGTTTAAAAATCATTAAGTTAGTAGTCTTGTTTTTACATATGTAGTTCATTGTTAATATACTTAATGATATGTTTACTTATCATAGTATCATGTTAACTATATATATATCCATATATATGTCATCATATAGTTTTTACAAGTTTTAACGTTCGTGAATCACCGGTCAACTTGGGTGGTCAATTGTCTATATGAAACATATTTCAATTAATCAAGTCTTAACAAGTTTGATTGCTTAACATGTTGGAAACATTTAATTATGTAAATATCAATCTCAATTAATATATATAAACATGGAAAAGTTCGGGTCACTACAAATATGAATTTTTAATTTTATGCATTTTTAAATTAAGTTTGGTGTGAATTTTTAATATTAATTTTGAATTTTATATTTAAGTTGTGTGAATTTAAAAACAAAAATTTACTTTATCTCATTAAGTTAAAAATATGATTTTTAAAATTCGTCGTAAGTTGAAGACTAGGTCTTTGAACCGAAATTGCTTTACCCGAGGGAGGGACGAGAACTTTTATTATCATTATTTTTAATCTTATTGAATTAAAGTATGCCAAAAACATTAAAAAACCCCAAAAATCTTAGCTTTTAAAACAATCGCTACAAAAAGACAAATTTTAAAATTTTGTCGAGGGACGGACTAGGACATCGATCCGAAACGACCTCGTCCTAAATAACAAGGGAAACAAAATTTTAAAATTAATTACTTAATTGTTTTAATAAGTTAAAGATTATAAAAAAAAAAAATACCAAACTCCGCGACTCGCGGAGTTTGGAGCTTTAATCTCCGCGACTCGCGGAGGGGTCGAAAAATCAGAAAAAAATATAAACACCCGAACCTGAGATTTGACAGACTTTGGATAGATTATCCAAAATATCAAAGGGGTTTGCATACTCTTCATTCTAAGGTTGTTGAGGTACCGAGGGTCATAGAATGGGGACCCTTAGAAGCTGTAGAATTGGCCGGGCCAATTAGGGAATTACTTGTACAGAGGTACGGTAATTCTTCTTTTAATGACTGGGTACGTTTATTCACCATGCGTAGACCTGTATATAAAGTATGGTGTGAAGAATTGTTATGTAGTATAGAGTTGAATGATCGGGTAACTAGTTTAACCGATCGTTCTTTTATTAGATTTTTGTTAGGCGGTTCGATGCGCCACATGTCTTTACTAGACATGGCTCAGGCTTTACGTATATATACGCCTGAGGAGTTAGCATCTGCCGATTGTAGAGGGTTGATACTAAACGGTAGAAAGATAGATGAAAATTTTGATACACACGGTGTGTGGAGTCAAATGACAAGCCATCACCGTTTCAAAGGGGGAAATTACTCTTATTTGGATATAGATAGAGCTGAATTAAGAGTGATTCACAGGTTTTTAGCTAATTCGATTACACAAAGGGGTAAAAACAAGGAAAAGGTAAATGAACAGGATTTGTTTTACCATATGTGTATTCGAGACCCACAAAGCGCTGTAAGTATACCGTATTGTGTGGGTTATTATTTATCAGCTATGGTTCGGGGGATGCGACCGCATAGCATAATAGGAGGTGGTATTTTTATTACTTTGATTGGTGATTATCTCGGTGTGGATATAAGTCGGGGGGGATTATTAGTAGAAGAACCAGAACCCCGCGATACTATAGGTTTAAATGTATACCATGGTGCGAAAGTTTTGAAGAGGCGAAATAACACCGCAGTATGATACCATGGTAGACATCCACAGGTGGAGAGAAACCAACAGCAAGGTAATGTAGGAGGGGGGAATGAGATGCAAGAAATGCAAAGGTTTATAGCTTCTCAGGAATACAAAAATGCTAGACAGAGAGCATTTGAAGATTGGCAAGTTCATCAGAACCAAATCATAGCTCATTGCCAACATATAGGTAGAAACTATATTCCTACACCGAAACCCATCTTCCCTCCCTGGTCTATAGAGATGCAGCCACCATATCCTACGTATAACCCTGCCGAAGCATTCTATAGCACCTATGGTTATGCCTGGAACCCCTATTGGTACCAATATCATCCCTAGTATACTTAGTTTTATTTTTTTTTTGTAATTTGTAATTATTGATACGTTTAATACTTTTGTTAATATTGTAATCATTTTTATAATTGTCTAACTTTTATTCTTAGATTTTAATAATTTTTGAATGTGGGGTAATATACCAAACTTCAAAAATATGTATATATGTTTGCAGTTTATCTTATGTACACAACAGGGTAAAACAACGCATTTTCAAAGACTGGCATTAAGTTCAGCAAAAGCAACTAATTTTGACGACAAGATGCAAAATATATGTGAAATAACAACAAGACGGAATGAACAAATGATGTGCACCATTTATCATTCAGCAAACAAACGCCAATATATTTGGAAACTTTGATAAAAATTTAATCATTTTCACACTAATCACCCTCAATAATTTAAATTGTTACTGATTTCTTGCAAATGAGGGCATTGCAAGATCTTAAGTGTGGGAAGGGGTTAAATTCTTTCGGATTTTAAAACTTTTTACTTTATACACTTGGTTACCATTAAAAATACTAGTAAAGCAGTAGTTGTATTAGAATCTAGTGCTCTCTGATAATAAAGAACAGCCCTAGTCTTATATACTGACTACCCAATTCTAGTAAAATTTTTCAAAATTTTCAATTAAATGAACTCAAAATCATATTTATACATATTTATGAACGATAAAACTAGGTTTTAACACCGAAATTATTGTTACCTCGGAAAGGACATAAATTGAGAAACAAACCAAAATGTTAAAATTCATTTAAAATGGAATAGAGGACGATAAAGAGGAAAATAAAAGCCAAGTGTGGGAAAATTTACCAAGTTATCTTAAACATATGTCACATATATCTGTAACAAATAACTGAAAATACTTTTGCTTTGGACTAAACTAAACCATTTTACCCGATGAAAGAAAAGAAGAGATGGATCTACACGATGAATCAATTCCATCATTAAAAGGAAGTAAAGTCTTCCGAAAAAGACACGCGCTTCTTGATTTAGGTTATGAAGTTGTCGTCCAGACCAGCTGTAGGTTGACGAAAAATCTAGAAAAGTCATCACTAAAATCAGCAGGAAATCCACGGACCTCAGCATTAAACAGGGTTGCCAAGTGGTCAGATTTATCCTAACCATGAGAAGGATTTATCTCGTACAATGGGGGGGGGCACCGTGCAAATTAGCTTGATAAGACTAATGAATCAGATCCCCAGAAAGGATAATCTCCTTAAAGATCAAAAATCAGCTTTTAAGCCTGATATTACTCAATCCTTGAGATTGACCTTAAAGATTGAGAATTACAAACTCATGGAATTCAATGATATCTAAACTCGAGCTTGAACGAGAAAATATTTTGATCAAAATTACAAACCGATTTGTTTTCTGAAAACCCTATTTTCAATGCGTTCATTACCATTGAACGTAAAATCCTAGGAATTCACCTGGAATTCATTAGGTCACCTGAACTAAAACGGGTGTCAACCGTAAGAACGGTGGTTGCATAGCATGGTCAAAGACAGGACCTTGTGCCATACCGAAAAATTATAAGGGTGAGCTTTACTATTGCTCCTACCAAGGATAGTAATTGCGTCCGAAACGTTATAGACCATAATTAAAAGCATGTCAGGAGACATTGCCTTAACAGTTGCTTGTTCAACGCTTTCCTTTACAACCGGACAGTAGTTTACCGAAAGGTAATATACGGGACAAGTGAACTGGACGTGTTGCTTTCCAAATACAAGGTTAGCAAGTGGGTGACACAAAACCATAAGTTTTGAACTAAAATTTTCAAATCTGAAACCCACCAAACCCACAAAAATATTTTGCAAACACCGGTAAAGGGTTATTCCGGAAAACTTATCTAGGGTAAAAAACTAGATTTAATTTTCAAAAAGATCCAATTTCCTTAATGGATCTAAATTTTTATAGTCATGTGGGACTGTAAACCATATCGTTACTACCCACTGATGTACAAAGTGTGAAGAATAAAGAAGTGATTCTAGTATTTCAAGACGATATTGCTTGAGGACAAGCAACGCTCAAGTGTGGGAATATTTGATAATGCTAAAAACGAACATATATTTCATAGCATTATTCCTCAAGAAAGACAAGCTTTTAGTTGCAATTGTTCTATTTACAAGTGATATTCGTTTAAATAATAAAAGGTGAAGACAAAAGACAGATTCGACGAATTGAAGACGCAAACGACCAAAAAGCTCAAAAGTACAAAAGACAATCAAAGAGGTTTCAATTATTGATAAGAAACGTCTCGAAATTACAAGAGTACAAGATTCAAAACGCAAAGTACAAGATATTAAATTGTACGCAAGGACGTTCGAAAATCTGGAACCGGGACATGAGTCAACTATCAACGCCCGACACAACGGACTAAAAATTACAAGTCAACTATGCACATAAATATAATATAATATTTAAATAATTCTTATAATTATTTAATATATTATATTTATTAAAAACCGTCGGTAAACAAAGAGCCAAACTCCTCTGAGCTGTAAAAGCAAACTCCGCGACTCGCGGAGTTTGAAGGCCAAAAAGGCCGCGAGTCGCGGAGCCCCTAAAGTCGAAAATCCTTATAAAAGCAACCGAATTCTGATCGCAAATCATCATCTTTTTCTTCTTCTCCTCATACGTAAAATATATATATATATATATTTATAATTTATATTTTAATTTTAATTATAATTCTAATAATAAGGGTATGTTAGCGAATGTTGTAAGAGTGTAAGTCGAAATTCTGTCCGTGTAACGCTACGCTATTTTTAATCATTGTAAGTTATGTTCAACCTTTTTACATTAATGTCTCGTAGCTAAGTTATTATTATGCTTATTTAAAACAAAGTAATCATGATGTTGGGCTAATTACTAAAATTGGGTAATTGAGCTTTGTACCATAATTGGGGTTTGGACAAAAGAACGACACTTGTGGAAATTAGACTATGGGCTATTAATGGGCTTTATATTTGTTTAACTAAACGATAGTTTGTTAATGTTAATATAAAGATTTACAATTGGGCGTCCCTATAAATTACCATGTACACTCGATCGGACACGATGGGCGGGGTATTTATATGTACGAATAATCGTTCATTTAACCGGACATGGGAATTGATTAATAGCCACTAGAATAATTAAAACAGGAGTGAAATTATGTACAAAGGACACTTGGTATAATTGATAACAAAATATTAAAACCTTGGGTTACACTCAGTCGACATCCTGGTGTAATTATTAAACAAAGTATTAAAATCTTGTTACAGTTTAAATCCCCAATTAGTTGGAATATTTAACTTCGGGTATAAGAATAATTTGATGAGGACACTCGCACTTTATATTTATGACTGATGGACTGTTATGGACAAAAACCAAACGGACATATTAAATAATTCAGGACAAAGGACAATTAACCCATGGGCATAAAACTAAAATCAACACGTCAAACATCATGATTACGGAAGTTTAAATAAGCATAATTCTTTTATTTCATATTTAATTTCCTTTATTTTATATTTAATTGCACTTCTAATTATCGCACTTTTATTTATTGTTATTTAATTGCACTTTTAATTATCGTACTTTTTAATTATCGCAATTTTATTTTATCGCACTTTTATTGCAATTTCATTATCGTTATTTATTTTACGCTTTAAATTAAGTCTTTTATTTATTTAATATTTTACATTAGGTTTTAACTGCGACTAAAGTTTTAAAATCGACAAACCGGTCATTAAACGGTAAAAAACCCCCTTATTAATAATAATATTACTTATATATATGTAGTGTATTTTTATAAAAGTAAACTAATATTGCGTTGAGCTTTGTTTAAAAAAGATTCCCTGTGGAACGAACCGGACTTACTAAAAACTACACTACTGTACGATTAGGTACACTGCCTATAAGTGTTGTAGCAAGGTTTAAGTATATCCATTCTATAAATAAATAAATATCTTGTGTAAAATTGTATCGTATTTAATAGTATTTCCTGCTAAAATTTAATAAGCTATTTTATATACCCCTCGCGAAACATCACTTAGTGAATGCAATAATTATACATGTTCATATATAACCTACTTACTTGCAATCACTTACACAATACCGCATACAAACTAGAAATTCGACAACCATACAAGCATCATGCATAAACTACTATCCACAATTCACAAGAGGCTAGCAATAACAATAGCATATAGTTCACAATTTAATATGCTAAATACAAATTCACACAACCATGGTTAACCAATCGTACAAGGGAACGGTACTTGAAAGACCGTCGGAGTTCATAACATCCATTAGTGTTACTTAAACACCGCGTAATCACTAATCCCCCGGGTGATGTCTTGAACACCGCGACTAACTCACCCCCATGACAATGTGGCGTCTTGAACACCGCGATGATTCCACATGTCAATCAAAACAATGAGTGGTGTCTTGAACACCGCGATAATTCCACTCCCGTGACAATGTGGTGTCTTGAACACTGCAACTATTCCACATGTCAATCAAATCAATGAGTGGTGTCTTAAACATCGCGACAATTCCACTCGTTACATAGAATGTGGTGTCTTGAACATCTCGACAATTCCACATTCCACGCTACACAAATAAATGCATTATATACGTACACGCATAATTATTCCACTCACCTTAATACAAGGATGATCATTATGCACTTCCGAAACTTCAAAGCAACTTACCTAATACATTAAGTACACATTCAATACACAACTTGTGGAACCAACCACAATACTCACTCTTGAGCATTCAATGACCCAAATGCATTAAATGGCTCACATCCACCAAAACCGCCCATCAATGGCCATGACTCGTCATAAATCACTAAAAGCTAGTGATTAGAGTCTACTATTCCAACTAACCCAATTTATTGGTAATTCATACCCATTTCACCCAACTAGGTCAACAATTACCCATTTGACCCATTTTGATACTTAGACCTGCAATTTTAGTCAAACATGACCCATTAACAATTCTTTCATCATTTATAAGTGTATTAGTGACTAACAACACCATATAACACTTACAAGCTCAAATCATAAGACCAAACCCTAAATTATAGCTATTTAGGGTTTCCTTTCGTCAATATAACCCAAATTCACCCATATTAACCCCAAATGGGTCATACAAGTCTCAAATGGCCAAACCCTAGCCATAAATTAACTAAAACTCAAAATATGGAGTTAAGGCTTACCAACACTATCCACTCGTAGCTAAGAACGAGAAGAATAACTTTAATTCTTGCTCCAAAGATCAACTCTCAAATCTTCACTCTCTAATCTCACTTTGAATCCAATTGGGTTTTATGTTTTGAGAGAAAAATAGAGAAGAAAATGGAAAAGAAAATGAATAAAATGGATAAGTGGTTGATATTTAATGTTCCAATCAGATCTATACGCGAAAAGACGAAATTGCCTTTGGACCACTTATTTTAAAAACAAAAACCGGAACCAGTTCACCCAGTGGGTCGCGGCGCGACCCCATATGTCGCGACGCGAAAATTAACTGATTTTTTGAGCTGTTTTAATCCTCTCCTGACTTTGATTTGCATTGTTTGTCGCGGTGCGGCCAAGAGTCTAGCGGCGCGGCAATGGCCTGTAACTGACCCATTCGACAACTTAGCTTAAAAATTGATTTATACGACTAGTACACCCCATTCACGCTTCCTATATACGTCTAAAATTCGTCTTTATCACAAGACTTAACATCAACAAAACCTATGCATACACTTATACATGCATGCATTCCAATATATATATATATATATATATATATATATATATATATATATATATATATATATATATATATATATATATATATATATATATATATATATATATATATATATATATATATATACGTTTACGCATTAATTAATATTCATTTCATTTCATCACATAACGAATGACTTATAAGCATACTAATGGTTAAATATGTACCTTAGATCACGTGTGGGAAAAACGGGATGTTACAACTCTCCCCCACTTGAATCGGAGCGCGTCCTCGCGATCCAAGCCGCATGACAAGCCGGAAGATAAACCAAAACAAACTCTTCGAATTCCCACGTAAATTCGAAACCCTTTCGATGTCACCATTGCACTTTGAAAGTTCTAACTTCCTTGTTTCGCAACATCTTAACCTTCTCATCAAGAATTGCAATCGGCTCTTCAACATACTCTAATTTGTTGTTCAACGCAATCTCATCTAACGGCACCCAAGTCGAGTCATCCACAAGACACTTACAGAGATGGAAAACATGAAACGTATTATGAATCACTGCAAGCTCTTCGGGCAACTCTAGTCTATAAGCAACCTCACCAACGCGTGCCAAAACCTTGAAAGGACCAATAAATCGAGGAGCTAACTTTCCCCGCTTTCGAAACCGAATAACACCTTTCCATGGCGAAACCTTAAGCATCACCATGTCACCTTCTTGGAACTCAATCAGTCTCCTACCTTTATCGGCATAAGACTTTTGTCTATCTTGCGCCGCCTTAAGTCGAGCCCGAATCATCTCAATCTTACTATTCGTCTCTATGACCAAATCGGTACTCCCGATTTCTCGTTGTCCCACCTCACCCCAACAAATAGGAGTTCAACACATACGCCCATAAAGCATCTTATAAGGTGGCATTCCAATACTAGTGTGGTAACTATTATTGTACGAGAATTCCACCAATGGTTAGTGCTCATCCCAACTACCACCGAAATCAATAACACACGCCCTTAACATATCCTCCAACATTTGATTCATACGTTCGGTTTGACCATCCGTTTGAGGATGATACACCGTGCTCATTTTCAATTGAGTACCCATATCTTCATGAAACTTATTCCAAAACCGAGAAGTGAAACGAGTATCTCGATCCGAAACAATAGATATAGGAACCCCATGTCTCGATATCACCTCCTTGATAAATATCTTGGACAAAGTCTTCGACGATATCGTTTCCTGAATGGGAAGAAACAAAGCACTCTTCTTCAATCTATCAACTATCACCCAAATTGTATCATATTGGGTCCTCGCCGTCTTTGGTAACTTGGTAATGAAGTCCATGGTAATGTGCTCCCATTTCCATTTCGGGACTTCCAATGGTTGTAACTTACCATACGACTTTTGGTGTTCAGCTTTAACTTGCAAACACGTGACACATTGTTCAACATACTTCACAACATCACGTTTCATACCGGGCCACCAATACTCTTTCTTCAAATCATAGTACATCTTTGTTGCACCCGGATGAATGGAATACTTCGACTTATGTGCTTCATCAAGTAGCACTTGTCGGTAACCACCCATCTTAGGCACCCACACTCTTCCTTGAAAAGATAACAAGCCGTGCGGGCCTAAAGTAATAGACTCCGTTTGCCCCACAATCAGCTCTTCATGCTTGTTGTGAACGTACGCTTCTATTTGAATCTCACCAAGCTTTACAAGAAAATCGTTAGTAATGATCATGCGTAACGACCCTACTCGTATTGCCGGATGTTGACTTTTTCGACTCAACGCATCCGCGGCCACATTCGCCTTACCCGTATGATAAAGTATTTCGCAATCATAATCCTTTACCACATCCATCCACTTACGTTGACGATAATTCAAATCTCGTTGGTTAAAGAGGTGTTTCAAACTCTTATGATCCGAATAAATCGTACACTTGACACCATACAAGTAGTGGCGCCAAATTTTCAATGCATGAACCACCGCCGCCAATTCAAGATCATGAGTCGGGTATCTCTTTTCGTGTTCCTTTAATTGTCGAGAGGCGTAAGCGATGACTTTACCTCTTTGCATTAGAACACACCCGATTCCATTTAATGAGGCATCACAATAAACTGTCATATCTTCGATCCCTTCCGGTAATACCAACACCGGAGCTTGACACAATTTTTCCTTTAATAATTGGAAAGCAATTTCTTGCTCGTTTTCCCAATTAAACCTCTCGTTCTTCCTAGTCAATTTTGAAATGTCCCGTTCTTATTGATTAAAAACGTTCCATATTAATTGATTTCGTTGCGAGGTTTTGACCTCTATATGAGACGTTTTTCAAAGACTGCATTCATTTTAAAACAAACCACAACCTTTATTTCATCAATAAAGGTTTAAAAAGCTTTACGTAGATTATCAAATAATGATAATCTAAAATATCCTGTCTACACACGACCATTACATAATGGTTTACAATACAAATATGTTACAACAAAATAAGTTTCTTGAATGCAGTTTTTACACAATATCATACAAGCATGGACTCCAAATCTCCTCCTTATTTAAGTATGCGACAGCGGAAGCTCTTAATAATCACCTGAGAATAAACATGCTTAAAACGTCAACAAAAATGTTTGTGAGTTATAGGTTTAACCTATATATATCAAATCATAATAATAGACCACAAGATTTCATATTTCAATACACATCCCATACATAGAGATAAAAATCATTCATATGGTGAACACCTGGTAACCGACATTAACAAGATGCATATATAAGAATATCCCCATCATTCCGGGACACCCTTCGGATATGATATAAATTTCGAAGTACTAAAGCATCCGGTACTTTGGATGGGGCTTGTTGGGCCCGATAGATCTATCTTTAGGATTCGCGTCAATTAGGGTGTCTGTTCCCTAATTCTTAGATTACCAGACTTAATAAAAAGGGGCATATTCGATTTCGATAATTCAACCATAGAATGTAGTTTCACATACTTGTGTCTATTTTGTAAATCATTTATAAAACCTGCATGTATTCTCATCCCAAAAATATTAGATTTTAAAAGTGGGACTATAACTCACTTTCACAGATTTTTACTTCGTCGGGAAGTAAGACTTGGCCACTGGTTGATTCACGAACCTATAACAATATATACATATATATCAAAGTATGTTCAAAATATATTTGCAACACTTTTAATATATTTTGATGTTTTAAGTTTATTAAGTCAGCTGTCCTCGTTAGTAACCTACAACTAGTTGTCCACAGTTAGATGTACAGAAATAAATCGATAAATATTATCTTGAATCAATCCACGACCCAGTTTATACGTATCTCAGTATTGATCACAACTCAAACTATATATATTTTGGAATCAACCTCAACCCTGTATAGCTAACTCCAACATTCACATATAGAGTGTCTATGGTTGTTCCGAAATATATATAGATGTGTCGACATGATAGGTCGAAACATTGTATATGTGTCTATGGTATCTCAAGATTACATAATATACAATACAAGTTGATTAAGTTATGGTTGGAATAGATTTGTTACCAATTTTCACGTAGCTAAAATGAGAAAAATTATCCAATCTTGTTTTACCCATAACTTCTTCATTTTAAATCCGTTTTGAGTGAATCAAATTGCTATGGTTTCATATTGAACTCTATTTTATGAATCTAAATAGAAAAAGTATAGGTTTATAGTCGGAAAAATAAGTTACAAGTCGTTTTTGTAAAGGTAGTCATTTCAGTCGAAAGAACGACGTCTAGATGACCATTTTAGAAAACATACTTCCACTTTGAGTTTAATCATAATTTTTGGATATAGTTTCATGTTCATAATAAAAATCATTTTCTCAGAATAACAACTTTTAAATCAAAGTTTATCATAGTTTTTAATTAACTAACCCAAAACAGCCCGCGGTGTTACTACGACGGCGTAAATCCGGTTTTACGGTGTTTTTCGTGTTTCCAGGTTTTAAATCATTAAGTTAGCATATCATATAGATATAAAACATGTGTTTAGTTGATTTTAAAAGTCAAGTTAGAAGGATTAACTTTTGTTTGCGAACAAGTTTAGAATTAACTAAACTATGTTCTAGTGATTACAAGTTTAAACCTTCGAATAAGATAGCTTTATATGTATGAATCGAATGATGTTATGAACATCATTACTACCTTAAGTTCCTTGGATAAACCTACTAGAAAAGAGAAAAATGGATCTAGCTTCAATGGATCCTTGGATGGCTCGAAGTTCTTGAAGCAGAATCATGACACGAAAACAAGTTCAAGTAAGATCATCACTTGAAATAAGATTGTTATAGTTATAGAAATTGAACCAAAGTTTGAATATGATTATTACCTTGTATTAGAATGATAAACTACTGTAAGAAACAAAGATTTCTTGAGGTTGGATGATCACCTTACAATATTGGAAGTGAGCTAGCAAACTTGAAAGTATTCTTGATTTTATGAAACTAGAACTTTTGAAATTTATGAAGAACACTTAGAACTTGAAGATAGAACTTGAGAGAGATCAATTAGATGAAGAAAATTGAAGAATGAAAGTGTTTTTAGGTGTTTTTGGTCGTTGGTGTATGGATTAGATATAAAGGATATGTAATTTTGTTTTCATGTAAATAAGTCATGAATGATTACTCATATTTTTGTAATTTTATGAGATATTTCATGCTAGTTGCCAAATGATGGTTCCCACATGTGTTAGGTGACTCACATGGGCTGCTAAGAGCTGATCATTGGAGTGTATATACCAATAGTACATACATCTAAAAGCTGTGTATTGTACGAGTACGAATACGGGTGCATACGAGTAGAATTGTTGATGAAACTGAACGAGGATGTAATTGTAAGAATTTTTGTTAAGTAGAAGTATTTTGATAAGTGTCTTGAAGTCTTTCAAAAGTGTATTAATACATATTAAAACACTACATGTATATACATTTTAACTGAGTCGTTAAGTCATCGTTAGTCGTTACATGTAAATGTTGTTTTGAAACCTTTAGGTTAACGATCTTGTTAAATGTTGTTAACCCAATGTTTATAATATCAAAAGAGATTTTAAATTATTATATTATCATGATATTATGATGTACGAATATCTCTTAATATGATATATATACATTAAATGTCGTTACAACGATAATCGTTACATATATGTTTCGTTTCAAAATCATTAAGTTAGTAGTCTTGTTTTTACATATGTAGTTCATTGTTAATATACTTAATGATATGTTTACTTATCATAATATCATGTTAACTATATATATAACCATATATATGTCATCATATAGTTTTTACAAGTTTTAACGTTCGTGAATCACCGGTCAACTTGGGTGGTCAATTGTCTATATGAAACCTATTTCAATTAATCAAGTCTTAACAAGTTTGATTGCTTAACATGTTGGAAACATTTAATCATGTAAATATCAATCTCAATTAATATATATAAATATGGAAAAGTTCGGGTCACTACAGTACCTACCCGTTAAATAAATTTCGTCCCGAAATTTTAAGCTGTTGAAGGTGTTGACGAATCTTCTGGAAATAGATGCGGGTATTTCTTCTTCATCTGATCTTCACGCTCCCAGGTGAACTCGGGTCCTCTACGAGCATTCCATCGAACCTTAACAATTGGTATCTTGTTTTGCTTAAGTCTTTTAACCTCACGATCCATTATTTCGACGGGTTCTTCGATGAATTGAAGTTTTTCGTTGATTTGGATTTCATCTAACGGAATAGTGAGATCTTCTTTAGCAAAACATTTCTTCAAATTCGAGACGTGGAAAGTGTTATGTACAGCCGCGAGTTGTTGAGGTAACTCAAGTCGGTAAGCTACTGGTCCGACACGATCAATAATCTTGAATGGTCCAATATACCTTGGATTTAATTTCCCTCGTTTACCAAATCGAACAACGACTTTCCAAGGTGCAACTTTAAGCATGACCATCTCTCCAATTTCAAATTCTATATCTTTTCTTTTAATGTCAGCGTAGCTCTTTTGTCGACTTTGAGCGATTTTCAACCGTTGTTGAATTTGGATGATCTTCTCGGTAGTTTCTTGTATAATCTCCGGACCCGTAATCTGTCTATCCCCCACTTCACTCCAACAAATCGGAGACCTGCACTTTCTACCATAAAGTGCTTCAAACGGCGCCATCTCAATGCTTGAATGGTAGCTGTTGTTGTAGGAAAATTCTGCTAACGGTAGATGTCGATTCCAACTGTTTCCGAAATCAATAACACATGCTCGTAGCATGTCTTCAAGCGTTTATATCGTCCTTTCGCTCTACCCATCAGTTTGTGGATGATAGGCAGTACTCATGTCTAGACGAGTTCCTAATGCTTGCTGTAATGTCTGCCAGAATCTTGAAATAAATCTGCCATCCCTATCAGAGATAATAGAGATTGGTATTCCATGTTTGGAGACGACTTCCTTCAAATACAGTCGTGCTAACTTCTCCATCTTGTCATCTTCTCTTATTGGCAGGAAATGTGCTGATTTGGTGAGACGATCAACTATTACCCAAATAGTATCAAAATCACTTGCAGTCCTTGGCAATTTAGTGATGAAATCCATGGTAATGTTTTCCCATTTCCATTCCGGGATTTCGGGTTGTTGAAGTAGACTTGATGGTTTCTGATGCTCAGCTTTGACCTTAGAACACGTCAAACATTCTCCTACGTATTTAGCAACATCGGCTTTCATACCCGGCCACCAAAAATGTTTCTTGAGATCCTTGTACATCTTCCCCGTTCCAGGATGTATTGAGTATCTGGTTTTATGAGCTTCTCTAAGTACCATTTCTCTCATATCTCCAAATTTTGGTACCCAAATCCTTTCAGCCCTATACCGGGTTCCGTCTTCCCGAATATTAAGATGCTTCTCCAATCCTTTGAGTATTTCATCCTCTTAATTTCCCTCTTTTAAAACTCCTTGTTGCGCCTCCTTTATTTGAGTAGTAAGGTTATTATGAATCATTATATTCATAGATTTTACTCGAATGGGTTCTCTGTCCTTCCTGCTCAAGGCATCGGCTACCACATTTGCCTTCCCTGGGTGGTAACGAATCTCAAAGTCGTAATCATTCAATAATTCAATCCACCTACGCTGCCTCATATTCAGTTGTTTCTGATTAAATATGTGTTGAAGACTTTTGTGGTCGGTATATATAATACTTTTGACCCCATATAAGTAGTGCCTCCAAGTCTTTAATGCAAAAACAACCGCGCCTAATTCCAAATCATGCGTCGTATAATTTTGTTCGTGAATCTTCAATTGTCTCGACGCATAAGAAATCACCTTCGTTCGTTGCATTAATACACAACCGAGACCTTGCTTTGATGCGTCACAATAAATCACAAAATCATCATTCCCTTCAGGCAATGACAATATAGGTGTCATAGTTAGATTTTTCTTCAATAACTGAAATGCTTTCTCTTGTTCATCATTCCATTCAAATTTCTTCCATTTATGCGTTAATGCAGTCAAGGGTTTTGCTATTCTGGAAAAGTCTTGGATGAACCTTCTGTAGTAACCAGCTAGTCCTAAAAACTGGCGTATGTGTTTCGGAGTTTTCGAGGTTTCCCACTTTTCAACAGTTTCTATCTTTGCCGGATCCACCTTAATACCTTCTTTGTTCACTATGTGACCGAGGAATTGAACTTCTTCCAACCAAAATGCTCACTTTGAAAACTTAGCGTACAATTCTTCCTTCCTCAATACTTCTAACACCTTTCTCAAGTGTTCACCGTGTTCTTGGTCATTCTTTGAGTAAATAAGTATGTCATCAATGAAAACAATGACAAACTTGTCAAGGTATGGTCCACACACTCGGTTCATAAGGTCCATGAACACAGCTGGTGCATTAGTTAAACCAAACGGCATGACCATAAACTCGTAATGACCGTAACGTGTTCTGAAAGCAGTCTTTGGAATATCATCTTCTTTCACCCGCATTTGATGATACCCGGAACGTAAGTCAATCTTTGAATAAACAGACGAGCCTTGTAGTTGATCGAATAAGTCATCAATTCTCGGTAGTGGGTAGCGGTTCTTGATGGTAAGTTTGTTCAACTCTCGGTAGTCGATACACAACCTGAATGTACCATCTTTCTTCTTGACAAACAAAACAGGAGCTCCCCACGGTGATGTGCTTGGTCGAATGAAACCACGCTCTAAAAGTTCTTGTAATTGGCTTTGTAGTTCTTTCATCTCGCTGGGTGCGAGTCTGTAAGGAGCACGAGCTATTGGTGCAGCTCCTGGTACAAGATCTATTTGAAATTCAACGGATCGATGTGGGGGTAATCCCGGTAATTCCTTCGGAAATACATCGGGAAATTCTTTTGCAATGGGAACATCATTGATGCTCTTTTCTTCTGTTTGTACTTTCTCGACGTGTGCTAGAACAGCATAGCAACCTTTTCTTATTAGTTTTTGTGCCTTCAAATTACTAATATGATGTAGCTTCGTGTTTCCCTTTTCTCCGTACACCATTAAGGGTTTTCCTTTTTCTCGTATAATGCGAATTGCATTTTTGTAACAAACGATCTCGGCTTTCACTTCTTTCAACCAGTCCATACCGATTATCACATCAAAAATCCCTAACTCTACTGGTATCAAATCAATCTTAAATGTTTCGCTAACCAGTTTAATTTCTCGATTCCGACATATATTATCTGCTGAAATTAATTTACCATTTGCTAATTCGAGTAAAAATTTACTATCCAAAGGCGTCAATGGACAACTTAATTTAGCACAAAAATCTCTACTCATATAGCTTCTATCCACACCCGAATCAAATAAAACGTAAGTAGATTTATTGTCAATAAGAAACGTACCCGTAACAAGCTCCGGGTCTTCCTGTGCCTCTGCCGCATTAATATTGAAAACTCTTCCGCGGCCTTGTCCATTCGTGTTCTCCTGGTTTGGGCAATTTCTAATAATGTGGCCCGGTTTTCCACATTTATAACAAACTACATTGGCATAACTTGCTCCGACACTACTTGCTCCGCCATTACTCGTTCCGACACCATTTGTTCCTTTCGTTCTATTAACCCCTGGTCCGTAAACCTCACACTTCGCCGCGCTATGACCATTTCTTTTACACTTGTTGCAAAATTTGGTGCAGAACCCCGAGTGATACTTTTCACACCTTTGGCATAGCTGCTTCTGATTGTTGTTGTTGTTACGGTTATTATTGTTGTTAGGATGATTGTTGTAGTTACTGTTGTTATTGTTGTTGTTGTTGTTGTTGTTGGGCCATTTGTTGTAGTTACGATTGATGTTGCGATTATTGAGATAATTGTTGCGATTATTGTTGTAATTGCTGTTGTTGTTCTATTGGTGATTCTTATCACCGTTTTCCTCCCACTTTCTTTTGACTTGCTTCACATTGGCCTCTTCAGCAGTCTGTTCTTTAATTCTTTCTTCAATCTGGTTCACTAGTTTGTGAGCCATTCTACATGCCTGTTGTATGGAGGCGGGCTCGTGTGAACTTATATCTTCTTGGATTCTTTCCGGTAATCCTTTCACAAACGCGTCGATCTTCTCTTCCTCATCTTCGAATGCTCCCGGACACAATAGGCACAATTCTGTGAATCGTCTTTCGTACGTGGTAATATCAAATCCTTGGGTTCGTAACCCTCTAAGTTCTGTCTTGAGCTTATTGACCTCAGTTCTGGGACGGTACTTCTCGTTCATCAAGTGCTTGAATACTGACCATGGTAGTGCGTACGCATCGTCTTGTCCCACTTGCTCTAGATAGGTATTCCACCATGTTAACGCAGAACCTGTAAAGGTATGCGTAGCATACTTCACTTTGTCCTCTTCAGTACACTTACTTATGGCAAACACCGATTCGACCTTCTCGGTCCACCGTTTCAATCCGATTGGTCCTTCGGTTCCATCAAATTCCAAAGGTTTGCAGGCAGTAAATTCTTTGTAGGTACATCCTACACGATTTCCTGTACTGCTAGATCCAAGGTTATTGTTGGTACGTAGCGCAGCCTGTACTGCGGCTATGTTTGAAGCTAGAAAAGTACGGAATTCCTCTTCATTCATATTCACGGTATGTCGAGTAGTCGATGCCATTTCCTTCAAAATAGTTAAATGGAACAAGTTAATCATACAGAATATTAAGAGTAGTTAATAGTATTTCGTAGCATAATATGAACTCATTTATAAAAGCTTTTTCTTCATATTAGCGTTTTATAAGTTTAAATTCGGGTAGTACCTACCCGTTAAGTTCATATTTAGTAGCTAATATACAATTCAACTACTACAATTCTATATGAAAAACTAATTATAATAATATTTTGCGTTCAAACTTTTACACAATATTTTACAAACTTACAATACCGCTTATTTTACATATAGCATGAAATATAGCACACAATAAATTTGATACAAGATGGTTGTGAAGATAATTCTAGCTAGTACACAAGTCATTCAGCAAAGGCAATAAAGACACGTAATTCATACGTCCAGAAACAAGTCATGCATTCTGGTTTTACTAGGATTACTTCCCATACTTGGTCTTGTGGAACATAACCGTTATGGCCGTTGATAAGACAGTGTGTTGTAACGTCGTCAAAGGGACGAGGGTTACGTAATGTCCAACAGTCCCGTAATAATCTAAAAACCTCATTTCTTACCCCAATTACCGACTCCGTCACTTGTGGGAACGTTTTGTTTAATAGTTGTAGCCCGATGTTCTTGTTCTCACTTTGGTGAGAAGCGAACATTACTAATCCGTAAGCATAACATGCTTCTTTATGTTGCATGTTAGCCGCTTTTTCTAAATCACGAAGTCCAATATTCGGATATATTGAGTCAAAATAATTTCTTAACCCATTGCGTAAAATAGCATTTGGGTTCCCCGCAATATATGCGTCAAAGTAAACACATCGTAACTTATGGATTTCCCAATGTGATATCCCCCATCTTTCGAACGAAAGCCTTTTATAAACCAAGGCATTCTTGGAACGTTCTTCGAATGTCTTACAAACTGATCTTGCCTTAAATAGTTGTGCCGAAGAATTCTGACCGACTCTAGACAAGATTTCATCAATCATGTCTCCGGGTAGGTCTCTTAAAATATTGGGTTGTCTATCCATTTTGTGTTTTTATACTGTAAAATAGACAAGAGTTAGATTCATAAAAAAAATACTTATAATACAAGCAATTTTTACATATATCATAAAGCATAAGCACACTATATTACATATATTACAACACACGAATACAACTATCTTATTCCGACTCGCTTGTTTCTTCTTCTTCGGTTTTGGTTTGTTTTGCCAAGTTTCTAGGGATATATGATGTTCCCCTAATACGAGCCGTCGTTTTTCACATTGGTTTAGAAAAACCTGGTGGTTTAGAGGTTCCCGGGTCATTGTTACAACTTAAGGACTTCAGGGGTTGACGATACATATAAAGTTCATCGGGGTTGGAATTAGATTTCTCTATTTTTATGCCCTTTCCCTTATTATTTTCTTTTGCCTTTTAAATTCAGTTGGGGTAATTTCTATAACATCATCGGAATTCTCGTCGGAATCCGATTCATCGGAGAATTGGTAATCCTCCCAATATTTTGCTTCCTTGGCGGAAACACCATGGACCATAATTAACCTTGGTCGGTTGGTTGAGGATTTTCTTTTACTTAACCGTTTTATTATTTCCCCCACTGGTTCTATTTCTTCATCCGGTTCTGATTCTTCTTCCGGTTCCGATTCTTCTTCCGGTTCCGACTCTTCTTCCGGTTCCTCTTCAGGAACTTGTGAATCAGTCCACGAATCATTCCAATTTACATTTGACTCTTCATTATTATTAGGTGAGTCAATGGGACTTGTTCTAGAGGTAGACATCTATCATATAATATCAAACGCGTTAAGAGATTAATATATCACATAATATTCACATGTTAAAAATATATAGTTTCCAACAAAATTTGTTAAGCAATCATTTTTCAAGTAAACACGGTCGAAGTCCAGACTCACTAATGCATCCTAACAAACTCGATAAGACACACTAATGCAAAATTCTGGTTCTCTAAGACCAACGCTCGGATACCAACTGAAATGTCCCGTTCTTATTGATTAAAAACGTTCCATATTAATTGATTTCGTTGCGAGGTTTTGACCTCTATATGAGACGTTTTTCAAAGACTGCATTCATTTTAAAACAAACCACAACCTTTATTTCATCAATAAAGGTTTAAAAAGCTTTAAGTAGATTATCAAATAATGATAATCTAAAATATCCTGTTTACACACGACCATTACATAATGGTTTACAATACAAATATGTTACAACAAAATAAGTTTCTTGAATGCAGTTTTTACACAATATCATACAAGCATGGACTCCAAATCCCGTCCTTATTTAAGTATGCGACAGCGGAAACTCTTAATAATCACCTGAGAATAAACATGCTTAAAACGTCAACAAAAATGTTTGTGAGTTATAGGTTTAACCTATATATATCAAATCATAATAATAGACCACAATATTTCATATTTCAATACACATCCCATACATAGAGATAAAAATCATTCATATGGTGAACACCTGGTAACCGACATTAACAAGATGCATATATAAGAATATCCCCATCATTCCGGGACACCCTTCGGATATGATATAAATTTCGAAGTACTAAAGCATTTGGTACTTTGGATGGGGCTTGTTGGGCCCGATAGATCTATCTTTAGGATTCGCGTCAATTAGGGTGTCTGTTCCCTAATTCTTAGATTACCAGACTTAATAAAAAGGGGCATATTCGATTTCGATAATTCAACCATAGAATGTAGTTTCACATACTTGTGTCTATTTTGTAAATCATTTATAAAACCTGCATGTATTCTCATCCCAAAAATATTAGATTTTAAAAGTGGGACTATAACTCACTTTCACAGATTTTTACATCGTCGGGAAGTAAGACTTGGCCACTGGTTGATTCACGAACCTATAACAATATATACATATATATCAAAGTATGTTCAAAATATATTTGCAACACTTTTAATATATTTTGATGTTTTAAGTTTATTAAGTCAGCTGTCCTCGTTAGTAACCTACAACTAGTTGTCCACAGTTAGATGTACAGAAATAAATCGATAAATATTATCTTGAATCAATCCACGACCCAGTGTATACGTATCTCAGTATTGATCACAACTCAAACTATATATATTTTGGAATCAACCTCAACCCTGTATAGCTAACTCCAACATTCACATATAGAGTGTCTATAGTTGTTCCGAAATATATATAGATGTGTCGACATGATAGGTCGAAACATTGTATACGTGTCTATGGTATCTCAAGATTACATAATATACAATACAAGTTGATTAAGTTATGGTTGGAATAGATTTGTTACCAATTTTCACGTAGCTAAAATGAGAAAAATTATCCAATCTTGTTTTACCCATAACTTCTTCATTTTAATTCCGTTTTGAGTGAATCAAATTGCTATGGTTTCATATTGAACTCTATTTTATGAATCTAAATAGAAAAAGTATAGGTTTATAGTCGGAAAAATAAGTTACAAGTCGTTTTTGTAAAGGTAGTCATTTCAGTCGAAAGAACGACGTCTAGATGACCATTTTAGAAAACATACTTCCACTTTGAGTTTAATCATAATTTTTGGATATAGTTTCATGTTCATAATAAAAATCATTTTCTCAGAATAACAACTTTTAAATCAAAGTTTATCATAGTTTTTAATTAACTAACCCAAAACAGCCCGCGGTGTTACTACGACGGCGTAAATCCGGTTTTACGGTGTTTTTCGTGTTTCCAGGTTTTAAATCATTAAGTTAGCATATCATATAGATATAAAACATGTGTTTAGTTGATTTTAAAAGTCAAGTTAGAAGGATTAACTTTTGTTTGCGAACAAGTTTAGAATTAACTAAACTATGTTCTAGTGATTACAAGTTTAAACCTTCGAATAAGATAGCTTTATATGTATGAATCGAATGATGTTATGAACATCATTACTACCTTAAGTTCCTTGGATAAACCTACTGGAAAAGAGAAAAATGGATCTAGCTTCAATGGATCCTTGGATGGCTCGAAGTTCTTGATGCAGAATCATGACACGAAAACAAGTTCAAGTAAGATCATCACTTGAAATAAGATTGTTATAGTTATAGAAATTGAACCAAAGTTTGAATATGATTATTACCTTGTATTAGAATGATAAATTACTATAAGAAACAAAGATTTCTTGAGGTTGGATGATCACCTTACAATATTGGAAGTGAGCTAGCAAACTTGAAAGTATTCTTGATTTTATGAAACTAGAACTTTTGAAATTTATGAAGAACACTTAGAACTTGAAGATAGAACTTGAGAGAGATCAATTAGATGAAGAAAATTGAAGAATGAAAGTGTTTTTAGGTGTTTTTGGTCGTTGGTGTATGGATTAGATATAAAGGATATGTAATTTTGTTTTCATGTAAATAAGTCATGAATGATTACTCATATTTTTGTAATTTTATGAGATATTTCATGCTAGTTGCCAAATGATGGTTCCCACATGTGTTAGGTGACTCACATGGGCTGCTAAGAGCTGATCATTGGAGTGTATATACCAATAGTACATACATCTAAAAGCTGTGTATTGTACGAGTACGAATACGGGTGCATACGAGTAGAATTGTTGATGAAACTGAACGAGGATGTAATTGTAAGAATTTTTGTTAAGTAGAAGTATTTTGATAAGTGTCTTGAATTCTTTCAAAAGTGTATGAATACATATTAAAACACTACATGTATATACATTTTAACTGAGTCATTAAGTCATCGTTAGTCGTTACATGTAAATGTTGTTTTGAAACCTTTAGGTTAACGATCTTGTTAAATGTTGTTAACCCAATGTTTATAATATCAAAAGAGATTTTAAATTATTATATTATCATGATATTATGATGTACGAATATCTCTTAATATGATATATATACATTAAATGTCGTTACAACGATAATCGTTACATATATGTCTCGTTTCAAAATCATTAAGTTAGTAGTCTTGTTTTTACATATGTAGTTCATTGTTATTATACTTAATGATATGTTTACTTATCATAATATCATGTTAACTATATATATAACCATATATATGTCATCATATAGTTTTTACAAGTTTTAACGTTCGTGAATCACCGGTCAACTTGGGTGGTCAATTGTCTATATGAAACCTATTTCAATTAATCAAGTCTTAACAAGTTTGATTGCTTAACATGTTGGAAACATTTAATCATGTAAATATCAATCTCAATTAATATATATAAACATGGAAAAGTTCGGGTCACTACAAATTTCGTCAAAGGAGAAGCAATTTTAGAAAAGTCTTGGATAAACCGACGATAATTACCGGCCAACCCGAGAAAACTCCGAATTTCCGTAGGCGTAGTCGGTTTTCCCCAACTCTTCACCGTTTTTATCTTCCCCGGATCTACTTGAATACCTTCTTTATTCACAATATGGCCAAGGAATTGAACTTCCCTTAGCCAAAATTCACATTTGGAGAACTTAGCATACAACTTCTCCTTCCGCAACGTCTTCAACACTTCACGCAAATGGTGCTCATGTTCCTTCATACTCTTAGAATAAACAAGTATGTCGTTAATGAACACAATTACCGACTTGTCCAACATAGGTTGGCACACTCGGTTCATAAGATCCATGAATGCCGCCGGTGCATTCGTGAGACCAAAAGGCATAACTACAAACTCAAAATGCCTGTAACGAGTTCGAAAAGCCGTTTTCTCTATATCTTCCTCACGGACCCGCACTTGGTGATAGCCGGATCGTAAGTCAATCTTAGAAAAGTACGTTGCACCTTGGAGTTGGTCAAACAAATCGTCAATCCGAGGCAATGGATAACGATTCTTGATCATCACTTTGTTCAACTCCCGATAATCGATGCACATCCGCATACTACCATCATTCTTCTTCACAAATAAAACCGGAGCACCCCATGGCGAGGAACTTGGTCGAATAAAACCCTTTTCAAGCAACTCTTGGGTTTGATTTAACAACTCTTGCATTTCCATCGGCGCTAAACGATAAGGAGTTTTAGCAATGGGAGTAGCTCCCGGAACCAACTCAATGCGAAATTCAACTTGTCTTTCCGCCGGAACACCCGAAAACTCATCCGGAAAAACGTCTTCAAATTCATTAACCACCGGAATTTCACGAATGGATGGTGGCTCATCACGAGTATCAATGACATGGGCAAGAAAAACCATACCACCACTCTTAAGAAAACGCCGTGCCCATGCATAAGTGCATAATGGTACGAGTCTTCTTCGTTTATCGCCATGAATAATCAACTCTCTCCCACTTGGGGTCTTGACACGAATGAATTTATCATGGCATGCGATATCGGATCTATAACGATCGAGCTAATCCATACCAACAACAACATCAAACTCACCCAAGGTCATCGGAATGAGATCGATTTTAAACGTTTTGGTACCAAATACAACATTACAATCTTTACACATATCAACCCCTAGCACCGTCTTATCATCCGCTATTTCAACTTCTACCGGATGACTTAACTTAGCTAGTGGTTTGTTAAGTTTAGGCACAAATCGAGGAGACACAAAAGACAAATTAGCACCGCTATCAAATAATATCCTTGCCGGATTAGAGTTAACCATGAAAGTACCTAAGACAACTTCATTGGATTGCTTGGCCTCATCATTGGTCATCAAATAGTTTCGCCCCTTAGCCGTGCCCGCCGCCTTCTCCAACCTCTTAACATTATCATTATTCAAATCGGGACACTCCGGCCTTCGGTGCCCTTCTTTACCACAATTGTAACAAGTAAGTTTTGTTATAGTAGATGGTTTGGTGCAATCACGGGCCATATGTCCCTTTCGTCCACAATTGTGACAAGAATAAGGAAAATCTCCGGAAGCGCCTTTCTTCACACTACCAACACTCTCGGAGCCCTTCTTGTTCTTCTTGTTTGAAAAGTTCGAATGACTAGCAGCTTCAAACTTCCTTTTGCCAAAAGTAAAGCCACTCTTTCTCAACACAAGCGCCTCAAAACCTTTGGCCATATTGAACAACTCATCAAAACTCTTCACCACATTTACACTAATCTTCTCTTGATAACTATCGTTTAAGATTCGATAGAAGTCTTCCTTCAATATTTTATCATTCCCGACATACTCCGGGAAAAATTGGGTCTTGGACAAGAAATCGGATTTGAGAGTGTTCAAATCCATCGACCCTTACCTCAAGGAATGTAATCCGTCCTTAAGCCTTGTAAGATCGGCCGAAGTTCGGTATTCGTCGAAAAATTCCGCCTTGAATTCATCCCAAGTAAAATCCATACATTGTTCTTCACCATAAACTTGGATTTTCGCATCCCACCACAATTTAGCGTCACCTCTCAACATGCTACAACCATACCTTGTCTTTTTATCAAGAGGGCATTCATAAGTACGAAAATCCCCCTCCATATCGGAGATCCATCGGGCACTCTTAAGTGGATCCCGTTCACCCTCAAAAGTGGGAGGTTGAGCATCTTTGAAATTCTTATAGAAAAAGTCTCGTCTTCCAACATTGTCCTCTTGAAGGACAACTTTAATTTGCTCCTTTACTACGTTGACTAATTGCTCGTCAATCGTATCTAGAAACATCTTCTTAACATCTTCTAGGAAAGACGCATGATGACTTTTCAAAATGGCCTCAACCTTGGCCATGAACTCGGGGTCCTCGCTCGTGCCCCCATTTTCGGTGTCGTGTCTGTTTCTCATCTTCATTCTATAAAACGGAAGAGGTTAAACAACGAAACGAAAAGACATGACACATATACACATATACACCTTACCACCCCATCTTGCTCAACAATCGTTGTACATCGCTTGTTTGACACGATTCACACCCGTAATAATGGTAGCTAGTCATTACTACGCGAGCACATCGCATTAACTCACTAGTACAACGTCTATCTCGCTTGATGATTGCAAATACAATACAAAAAAAATAGCGCAAGGTTAGTTCACATAAACCTATGCACTAACAATTCCCGATCCGACCCGAAGTCCTACAAGTCCCGCATAAAGCGCACACACAATAAAGTCTAAGTCTAGGCACCTATCTCAAGTCACATAAATCCCTTAGACCATGCTCTGATACCACTTGAAACAACCCAACCCGTATTTCATACGATAATTTTTTTTTTAAAAAAACAATAAACCATTAGCGCCCAAAATAACGGTTACATATAACCCATTCAAACAATATCACAAGTTAAATGTTTACAAAGGCACAAAGGCCATTAACCAAATGTATTACAAGTTCAACCCACTTAAATTGATAGTTTTAATCCAAACTACACCCGAGCATGGTTTGGGGCTAAACTACCCAAAACGCTAGGTCGACTTCAAAAGCTTCCACGGTAATCCAACATAGGGAACTAGTATCCCACAACCCCCTTCCCTTTATCCGCACCTGCATCTAAAAAGATAAACAACGAGAGGGGTAAGCTAATGCTTAGTGAATGCAATAATTATACATGTTCATATATAACCTACTTACTTGCAATCACTTACACAATACTGCATACAAACTAGCAATTCGACAACCATACAAGCATCATGCATAAACTACTATCCACAATTCACAAGAGGCTAGCAATAATAATAGCATATAGTTCACAATTTAATATGCTAAATACAAATTCACACAATCATGGCTAACCAATCGTACAAGGGAACGGTACTTGAAAGACCGTCGGAGTTCATAACATCCATTAGTGTTACTTAAACACAGCGTAATCACTAATCCCCCGGGTGATGTCTTGAACATCGCGACTAACTCACCCCCATGACAATGTGGCGTCTTGAACACCGCGACGATTCCACATGTCAATCAAAACAATGAGTGGTGTTTTAACACCGCGACAATTCCACTCCCATGACAATGTGGTGTCTTGAACACCGCGACTATTCCACATGTCAATCAAATCAATGAGTGGTGTCTTAAACACCGCGACAATTCCACTCGTTACGTAGAATGTGGTGTCTTGAACACCGCGACAATTCCACATTCCACGCTACACAAATAAATACATTATATACGTACACGCATAATTATTCCACTCACCTTAATACAAGGATGATGATTATGCACTTCCAAAACTTCAAAGCAACGTACCTAATACATTAAGTACACATTCAATACACAACTTATGGAACCAACCACAATACTCACTCTTGAGCATTCAATGACCCAAATGCATTAAATGACTCACATCCACCAAAACCACCCATCAATGGCCATGACTCGTCATAAATCACTAAAAGCTAGTGATTAGAGTCTACTATTCCAACTAACCCAATTTATGGGTAATTCATACCCATTTCACCCAACTAGATCAACAATTACCCATTTGACCCATTTTGATACTTAGACTTGCAATTTTAGTCAAACATGACCCATTAACAATTCTTTCATCATTTACAAGTGTATTAGTGACTAACAACACCATCTAACACTTACAACCTCAAATCATAAGACCAACCCCTAGATTATAGCTATTTAGGATTTCCTTTCGTCAATATAACCCAAATTCACCCATATTAACCCCAAATGGGTCATACAAGTCTCAAATGGCCAAACCCAAGCCATAAATTAACTAAAACTCAAAATACATAGTTAAGGCTTACCAACACTATCCACTCGTAGCTAAGAACGAGAAGAACAACTTTAATTCTTTCTCCAAAGATCAACTCTCAAATCTTCACTCTCTAATCTCACTTTGAATCCAATTGAGTTTTATGTTTTGAGAGGAAAATAGAGAAGAAAATGGAAAAGAAAATGAATAAAATGGATAAGTGGTTGATATTTAATGTTCCAATCAGATCTATACGTAAAAAGACAAAATTGCCCTTGGACCACTTATTTTAAAAACAAAAACCGGAACCAGTTCACCCAGTGGGTCGCGGCGCGACCCCATATGTCGCGGCGCGACAATTAACTGATTTTTCGAGCTGTCTTAATCCTCTCCTGACTTTGATTTGCGTTGTTTGTCGCGGCGCGGCCAAGAGCCCAGCGGCGCGGCAATGGCCTGTAACTGACCCATTCGACAACTTAGCTTAAAAATTGATTTATACGACTAGTACACCCCGTTCACGCTTCCTATATACGTCTAAACTTCGTCTTTAAGCCTCACAAGACTTAACATCAACAAAACCTATGCATATACTTATACATGCATGCATTCCAATATATATATATATATATATATATATATATATATATATATATATATATATATATATATATATATATATATATATATACGCATTAATTAATACTCATTTCATTTCATCACATAACGAACGAGTTATAAGCGTACTAATGGTTAAATATGTATCTTAGATCACGTGTGGGAAAAACCGGATGTTACAATCTATGATGGTGAAATGTGTATGCCTTCGGTCACCTCATGGCAAGGCAACATATTAATTGCAGCCATGGTGTCCGATTACATGTTTCTGATGCAAATATTTTACTTATGATGATGTCTTTGGAAATGCCAGCTACTACACGGAATATGGTTGCTGTCTTAGAACGTGGTAGCCTTTTTGTTGCTAAATGATTGTAGGAAAAAAAAAACATACGCTTTACCATGATTCGCAACGCCGTTGTTTAGTTGGAATTATATTACTGACAACGTCTTTTGTTACCGACAACTCAAATAGGTTCGATAAAATAGGCTTTGATGATAAATATGTGGGAGTTGGGTCGAGAAGTGAGAAAAAATGAGTTCGTATTTTGGCGGGGCAATCTATAGATTGCAGCCATGACGATCCATATTCTCTTGCTTGATTTTAAACACGGATCTGAGCCCCATTTCTTCCTTTTTTTCTCCTTATTAATTTTTTTTGGTACTGCTATTGCCATTGTTATTAACTAATCCATGATTTGCAGGAGGTATTAAAAATTAATAACAGTGAGAGTGGTCATCAGTTTTACAGCTTATATGTGTTATGTATGTTGTTTCGATTTTTATGTAGGCCTGCAGGTGAATCAGCTGGTGAGTCTTTCGCGAGTGGTTCAAGTAGTAGAGAGTCTTATTCAGCTCAACAAGTTCATTATCGTTATGCTGACGACTGAATGTATCGTCTGTCATGTATTTTGAATCACTTTATTCTTTGTTATTGTAAGTTTAAGCGGTAGTTTATACACCTCTCAATCATATTGTTTTTGTATGTTTCGTTCCACTAGAAAATGTGTCGTTTGATTCAGATGTATTGTTGCAGCCTGAAGGTTTGTTTTCTCGATTCTCCTTTTGTAAGTTTAACGATAATTTTATTGTATTAGATTAACCATATTGGCGTATTCATGGCGTTTAGGTTTTTTAGCTGATATGATAAAGGTTTTAACATCCTACCATGTTTTCTGTTAAAAACGTTCCAACTCAAAGGACAAAGAAATAGCAAACGCCTGCAGGTTTCTTTCCTATTTGATTTTTTTTAATCTTTTAACGATATTGTTTTTGATATTTACCTAATTGCATTATTTAGCTGTTTGGAAGTTGTCTTTGAAATTAATTGAATAAGGCTAAACTACCTTCGTATGCTTTATTACCATCCATTGAGGTTGCATTCTCTCACTTATCACACTATTTTGGTACCATGACATATAATTTTACTCAGCCTCTTATGTATTATAAGGTTTTTTAAAGTTGTTGTTGGTTGATTGCACTATACAATATATAATGTACTAATCTAATACTCCGTACCAAATTGAGTGAACCAAAGGTTGCACCAAATTATTTTTTGCTAAAACTTATGCTTCACGATCGCTGGAAATTAACACGTAAAATAGATTTGTTTAAAGGCCTTTTTTTTTTAATCAGAAGTGCATAAGCATTTTAATGGATACTTCTAAATCGTCCTACTGGAAAATTAGAGATACCAACGTAACACACAGGTCCAAACTTTAACTGCCTTTAATGCGGTTCAGAAAAGAACATAAACGGCTTGACCTAACCTCACTCGACCCGACCCATTTCTTTATGTCCTAAAATATCTGCATTTGGAGCCTGCAAAGTGATACACCTTTACTTATAAATGCCTATGTTGTCATTGAGCAGATCTATATTTATTCAAGAGGTTGCAGATTGGCGCAAAGATTAATATATGGATATACGAATAAATAAGAGAGTGAGGTGACGAGCGCTTTTTGGTCACTAACCATACAAAAATGGTCACCAAGTCAAATTAGTGACCAACTGGTCCGTCACAAATTTTAATTAGAGACCAAAATACTAAATTGGTCACTATAGTGACCAATTAATTATGGTCACTAATGTTGGTGACGAAAAAAATGGTCACTCACAATTTTCATTTGTGACCAAAGAATGGTCACTTTTTTCTTATCAATGACCAAAATGTGGTCACACTTTAGAGACCAAAATGTGGTCACATGTTAGTGACCAAAAAGTGGTCACTCTCTTCTCCTAGAGACCAAAATATAGTCACAATTGTCAACTCTTCATAGTTGCATAATATAATACAAATTTTCAAATTATGCAATAAATATTTTTGCATTCAGTTTAAACTCGACTTTTATATCCAAACAAAACACATCATTTCTAAATGTACCAACAATACGATAATTTATAGCCTTCCATACTTATTACTAAACAAGAATGACCACACCAATAACCTCTTAAAGATAAATCCTAAATAATTTTCAAAAACATTGAAAACAAGTTTACTTTGTGCTTGATCAAATCTTGTACACCAATTCATCTTCTTCATTATGTACTAACCGCACCAGTTGTAACTATAGCGCAACTCGAAGATGGCTAGCCCCAAGCAGTCTTGGAACACCTATATATAGATGCATGCAAATTACAAACATATAAGCAAAAATAAATAAGAAATGTATTTGAAGGGCTGAAATAAATAATTACTCAATTAAAGCACGTCTTGTTAGGTTTAAATGAGGAGCAACATCCCTAGTCATCATGAATTAAGTTAACAGTCATACAACTAATTAAGAGGACTATCTAAAAGGGACGTGTTACGATTTCAATACGAACGAAAGGGTATTTGATTATTAACTTTCTAATTTTCTTGTGCGTCATTTAGAGATAACTCGTACCAATTCAATTTCACAAATAGCCGTTCAACTATAAAACTCAAATGTTTCAAATTAGCAAAGAAATAGTTCATGTCCAAACATACACTTACATATGATGGAAGATGTGTGAAAGCTGCCAATGCTTCCTCATATGAACCCACTGAAACAAACCCTAAACCTCTGTTTTTGGTTATGCTATACATCAAAATCTTCATGAGCAAAAATAAAATAATTAGTCAACATAACAACCTGTGACAAAAGAGAAAATAGTCTTTATGATGTCAATATAAAGAGCAATTTATACATAAACGATCGTAATGTATATATAAAATATCATTAAGCATATGTCTTAATAAAAAAAGCATAAATTACATATGATTGAATGGTCTAGATGAACAAACCATGCTTCAAGAAAGCACAGCATTTCCTTTATTCAGTTTAACTCAAAGTCCCCTCACCATTTTCCCACCACAGTTGCATTTACATGCAAATTCCCAAAAATAATCTACAACAGACAACAAATCGTTAAGATATCTTCATTCATTGAGTAAAAGTAGACCCTCGATTAGTAAACTTTAAAATTTGAACATACCATCAGGATAAGGTTCGGTCATATTGTATGCATCAACAACAACAACAACAACAATACCCAATCCCACCAATGTGGGGTATGGGGGAGGTTGATCGTAGACAATCCTTCCTCTATCCTAGAATAAAGAGCGATCATTTCTCCACCCCGAGTGTAACACTCCCAAGAGTAGAGAAATTCCTTTCTCTCTATATTCGTCAGATAGAGAGATTGCTTCCAGGGACCTCCGGCCAGTCAATAATTATATAACATTATTTCTAAATGATCTTAGAAGGTTGGATGCGCTAAAACAACTATTTGGGTGGGTTTCAACCAGTTCCCTTTTCAACTTCTATGTTTGCCACAACCATAATAGTTAGAGGTGACAAAACGCGCACAACAACCTTCTAAGTGAAACGATACATGATATGTAGAATTCAAATACACCTTAGAATGTTTTAATTCTTATTAAAAGAAGAACACCAGTATCTTCTCTGAAAGAGCATTACAAGCAACAAAACCTCCAAGTCCTGCAATTTTGTAATTTGCAACCATTTTAATGTAATAATTCATGAAGTAGGATCAATAATAGCTTCACTAGTTATCCATATCTATAGAAATGATGGCTGGATCAGAACCACCATATAGCATCATATCCTGCAAAATATTTTAAATTAGATCAATACGCATCACTTATCATTCTGTCAGTTGTTCTCTCTAATCTTGGTTATACAATCACACAGTACAACCACCACACTAGACCTAATGGTCAAACGCCGAAGACTAAACATTGACCAACAGTTCAGCACTGAAGATTAAACATTGACCAAAATATTTTAAGTCAGCATGTCCACCCAACTCAATCATTTATTTGATCCACCACCACATAAAACTAACAAACTAAATAGGCTACGTGTAGTAATTCTGACCTAAATTGAATTTAGCAATTCAATACAGCAGGTATCACAAACTCTATCCCTAACACTCATGGTCAATCACTCTTTTTTTCCTGCTGTGAAATAGATTTACCTAAAATCGTATAGCAATAATTATAATTATACAAATTAATTCATGTAACAATCAAAAGCAACAAGTATTTGAGAGATTACCTTCACAAATTACTAATAACACTCTTATTTGGCCAGGAAAATCCAAGGTATCAGCAAATATTTTAAAATAGATCACATTCATAAACATTAGAAACATAATGATTCAAATACTTGAAATAATGATGATGTTATGACACGATAGAAGTATACACTACAATTCCAAATCAAATAGACCAGATATAAAAAAAAAAAAATAGGTTAAAATTGAGGAACGATACAAGTGCATATGTACGTACGGAGTTTAGGTAGCAAGTACCACCTAGGTTTTTGAACCCTACTGGAGAGCCGTGCCGTTTTTACGGTAGTAGTGGTGGTGGATTTATCAATAACTTGAAATCGTGAATTCGAATTATAGAGATATTGTCCAGACCGATTGATTTACCTGTAGATAAAGCAATCGATTACAAAACAAAGCTATAAGGATTCTTCAGTACGAAATTACAGAATGAAATGATCGATTAGAGTTTGATGCTAGAGAATCGCATAGAGAGACTGAAAAATTCAATTTCACACATACAAACCCTAAAATTTGGGGACGGTTAACTTATCAGAAGATATAGAAGGAAGCCACGAATTATTATTATAAACTTTAATTACGAAGCATTTAAAGAGTGCGGGAAGTTTATTATTTGTACGTCTTAATCTCATATCATAATCATAATCATATTAATAAAGCCCGTTATAACTCTTTGGAATAGAAGTCCAGGAATAAATATTTTAGCCCATTCATAGTTTTCCTTTATACCGTAATAAAGTTATTTTGTCTTTTTAATATTTATATATCGATATCGATTGAAATATTTTATCTCATTCAAACACATTTTTAGGGATCAATCGCCTTCTTTTTAATATAAAGGCTAGAATTATTCTACCATGATGCTAGTCATCACATGCTACATTATGAAAAGAGATGGCATAATCTATTTGTATATTTTAGTGACAACTATTTTGTGTTATCTAGTTTTTTCAAATTAGTGACCATTTTTTGGTCTCTATTTGTATATATTTTAGTGACAACTTTTTTAGGTCACCTAATATTATATAGTGACCAATATTTAGTGACGACATTTTTAATGGTAACTAAGTAGCAATATTAGTGACCAAATAAAAAATGGTCACTAATTGACATTTTTCTTGTAGTGATAGTAACAAATTTTTTTACGAGCTAACGAAGACTTTCTATCTGAATTGATATTGAATTGATATTCAGTTTCTAACAAACCATTTATACAGGTGCAAAACCATTTATGCAGGTGCAAAACCATACATGTGATGACCACGAGAGGTAAAGAAGGTACGACTATAAAGGACCGAGCATAACGACCGATATGCAACTTCTCATACACTTTTTAGTCTGTTATCTATCATTTTGTCAATAAGGCTATATTAGTATCATGTTGTCGACTGTTTGTTGATATAGCGTGTTTTGCCAAGGATTCGGATGCTTCTTATATATTATTTGCTTAGCTGCCTTTTCCCTTTCTATATATATGTTATTCCATTTAATCAGGTGTTACACGTTATTATTGGGACATACGTAACTGTGGTTTCAGTGACAACCCATAATACAACTGATGTTTTTCAAAATGGGACAACAGCAGATGGTGCCAATATTTGAACTACACCATGGACATATATTCAGAGCTACAAAAGATTTTGGTTGTGTATCGATGTTGGTGGCAAAAAACCTCAAAATTACATAACCACTGCCTGCTGTTGCATTCTTCTTGATACACATGTAAGTCCTAACACTCTTTCACTATATGAAAGAACACTTTGCAAAGTAGCTGTTTTTGCAATTACTTATGTATCCCATAATCATTTACTTTGAGCTAATCGGAATTCGTTTTTTCAGTTTTATGAAGACACACTATACAATACCTTTCATACAACATTCCATCATTTGTTGTTCATTCAGTTAGAAGGAAGTAGGTAGATGCTGCAAAAAGAAGAAAAAAGACTAGCAATCATCCACATTTCAAACATCACACCCGCTCTACCTATGTATAAAGTAAACGCAAGTTAAGTCTATCAGACAATAAACTGTTATCTATATAATATGCAACAAACTATTAGCTACATATGCAGGTGGTAGATAGGCTATGTAGCCATTTTGATAATGGAATATGAAGTAGTCTATCAGGTGATGAATAGAGACTATGTAACCATTTTGTAGTCGGATAATGTAATGTGAAATACACTATATTAGCTAAATATCTAGGCACTGGACAAGCTATATGGCCATTTCACGAACCTAATCCAATAATACGAGCTACCCAAACGCAAAATGGTGTCACCTGAAATAATCGCTGCAACGCGCGGCCTGTTATCTTTCTAGTTATCATATTAAATATAATAATAATCTTAGTGTTATTCATATTCATTGTGTTTGAGGCTGAGGTTGAGGTCATGAGTTCGAGCCTCCGTCAACTCACCCTCTTAATTAATATTCCTGAAATATGGAGCTGCAGATTGACCACGAGGGGGCTTTCTCCCGGATTCAGCATTCAAATCCGATCCCCAAACCCTCCGGGATGGTTTAAGGATCGAATTCCTTTAATGCGATCCGAGTTTCCTCCGCCTATGTGATTAATACCCCTTAATGACGAGAACTTGCCTATAAAAAATGATTAGTTATATAATCATCTTTTCTTCTTCTAGGAATCAAGTCACAATTATAGAATTGATTGTCATTCCGGTAAGCTCGTTGTTAGTAAATAACAATTATTATTTCCCTTATTATAATAATAAAAAAAAAAGTTTATCAAAGTATGTTGACTATGACGGCAGATTGTGGTACCAAAAAGTAATCAAAAGTTTTGGTATTTTTAAATATAGACGAGGGAAAGGACACCAATAAGAACATATATACAATTACAAGAGTATTAAATTAACACTTGGAGGATGTCATTTGATTCAATGTATGGTAAAAGCAAGGAGTTTCGGTTATTTTTAAAAGAACTTTTTTAATGATAATTTTAAAGGGGATGATTCTCACACACACTTTTTTGATCCTCACACACCAATTTAAAGAAATGGAGTATTATTAGAAGAGTAAAAGGTTAAAATAGGTGTGTGAGGATCAAAAAAGGATGTGTTAGAATCATCCCCCTAATTTTAAAGGTTGTGATTAAAAAGTTCTCATATGTTTTAATTGATTGTACATTTAAATTAATAACTCCTTTTTAAAAATAACCTCTCAAAAACAATCTAATATACTAGTTTTTATGCTTAATTACATCCTTAATGGTTAGTGCATATATTTTTTTAATCATAAACAAAGAAGGCCCCCAAATTAATCATACAGGGTTCAAGTACTAGACCACAACGTCGATCGCATCTACACAAGTTTTAATTTGGTTTAACCAAAACCGATCCATGTAAACCGGTTTCTTATGTGGTTGGAGTGGTTTGTTTTTATCAAATTTGGTTCGATTATTGATTTTCAAATATATTCTTAGAAACCGAATAAACCAAACTAAACAAACCACATAAACCGTAAATCGACCGAACAAACACCAACTCATGCAACCTAGGACTTCATCTAAAACTTCCTAACTTAAACTATCAAAATGGATCCTTCTTTATCCATGTCGAAAATTAGACATTTCTTCTTAATTCTTACATCACATTTAATTCACAACTTCGTTTGCAATTAAAACAAGATCAAAAATATACATATCTTCAATAAATGCAGTTTCAAGACGATCTGTAAGTTATTTTAATCATCTTTATTAATTTATTCGCGTGATTTTTGGTTAATACCTATTAATAACTTCAAATTGAGTTAATTAGCCTAAAATCCTCCAACCCTGTTGAATTACAAACCTTAGAAAAAAAGTTACAAGGGAGGTGTGCCACTAAGGTGATCTTGCATGACCCGTGAAACCACTTAATCGCCTTTACTAGATTTTCTTTGATATTTTTTTCTTCTGAACGGTGATATTAAGGTCACTAATGAGGGCCATTAGCCATCCACCCGATCATATCCAAGAATTTACATGACATGCTCACTTTCAATAGCCGTTAGGAGGAAACCTCGGGATAGTGCACCCGAGGGAACCTTACTAGATAAGGTTTGAGGGGAGGTTTGTTGGATTACAAACCAAAGTCCAACATCAGATTGGTGAACAGGTTGACCAATGTATTTGGTCGAATATTCCATAGTAGTAACTGGAGATCGGGTTGAAGCTTAGCGGTTTTGATGTCGAAAGACTTCCTTCCCTCAGGTGTGGAAGAGCGGCGTGACCCGGATGTTTGATTCCGGCGGTATCAAAAGTCGTTGCTGAGAGGAGATCGGGAGTTGCTTTGGGTGTTTGAACAAGATTGACAATGGAGGTAGTTATTGGTTTCTAGTTCCAACAAGTAGTGTTGAAGACCTTGTATCGAAAGTCTGCTTATCCGAAGAATGTGATAGGAGTGTGCGTGTCCCAAATGGAGTTTGGCGGTATAATGGTGGTTTGACGTTGTTGGTTAGAATGGAGACTAATGTTCGGGGTTTGTTCAAAATCTTCAAGTGGGAGATTGTTGAGTGGTGAAGAGTTTGCTCAAAGTCTTCAAGTGAGTGATTGTTGAAGGTGTGAAGAATTTGATCAAAGGAACAAGACTTGAATCGGTGAACAAGTCGTAGGGAGCTTGACTCGGTGAACAAGTCGTAGAGATTATGTTGCCTTATTTAATTCTTCTAGCACGAATAGAGTATGGAGTAAGTATCTAATTTATGGAAAGGTCTTTTACTTGAAGGCAAAGTTTTACTTGTGCATCAAAGCGGAATATGGAAGATTTGGTCTGTTTCCTTAATTAGATTTGCCTATATAATGTAACCCTCTCCTCATTATACTGTGTGCACACAATTAATAGTAGAAAATCTCTGGTTTGCGCCCGTGGAGTAAACCCTTCTCCGTGTTTGGAGTTGGGATATAACCACGTTAAATCCTTGTGTCGTTTATCTTTATTTTATTGTTTATGCTTGTTATCATCCGTTTGTTGAATGTGGGTATTGTGATTGAAGATACCACAATCACATATTCTTGTTAGGGGCCTACCGAATTCCTAACAAAAACGAAACTATATCTGATAAGGTCATATACATAAACGTATGCATGTCAAATGAATGTATAAATGTGCCAATTCTTTTGTCTAACTACAGTTGCAAAAGCGACTAGCACAAAATCGTGAAGCTGCACGTTGAAGTCGTTTAAGGAAAAAGGTATGTGAAAAGAACAATAATAGATATGGCAAGTTTGACCTATTTACATGGGTTATGTTTTACCAACTGTTAGAATACAAATATGAAAGAGGTGTCACCATTACAGCTACCAACGGCTCCATTCCAAATTAATCAATTTCCAAAAATAAAGAAGGCTCCTTGCCTTTGTTAATTATAGCCATCTTCTTGTGTTATAAATAGGAGTTCAAGTTCTTTGTAAAATGATCAATTCAATTTTATTCAATAATATAATATCAATATTTTTCCTCTATTCAATCATTTACATGGTATCAAGAGCTTTGGTGTTAATCTTGGATCATAACACTTGATTAAACTTTAATACAAACCAAGTTGCCATGTCCAAAGACGGTAGCTTGGCTCACTCAAACCATAGCCATTACCATCCACCATTATTTAGATCAAAAATAAAATGTACTTACTGGGGTAAATCGACACATAAAGCAAAACAATGTTCTGATCTTCAAGATTGCCCAAGATGGTGGAGCAATGGTCACAAAGAAAACATGGCGGCGGCACCGACGGTGGACGAGAAAAAACCAAAGACCACCATCAGCGCTACCAGAAGCACCACCAGCAACAACGATGATAAAGGGTCATCTACAAGAGGTAACAGGGTTGAGATGAACATCTCAAAACCCTCTTCTAACTCCTCTGTTACGAATTTTTTGTTTGAATCGCTAAGAACGACCGAAGGGTTGAGAGAAAATCCCTCAATCCCTTTTTTCTCTGATAAATTGAACATGACGGCCAAAACAAGAGAAAACCCTAAATTTGAAAGATTTTTTGTAACTGTAGGAAAAGGGACTAAGAATGGTCATGGTCAACATTGTTTAAATCTAGACCATGGGTCGTATGACCAGAATCTTATTCCTATATCTAATTCAAGTTCTAATTCAAGGGTAACTAAAATATTACGAAAAGAACCCTTTGACTATTTTCAATTTGCAAATAAACTGTCTAAAAATATAAAAGTTGCTACTCACGCTTCAAGACATTTTAAGTTACATCATGTTCCTGTTGACGAGTTGAATTTTACACAGCCCTTTGTCACGGACTTATCTCAATAAGCTCACGTGCGGCACTTAGTCTCTACTAAGTCAGCCTTACTCGGACCTTATAATGATTCAAGTAACCAAAAGAGAAAATATTATAGAACAAGTGGAATTGAAGAAAATACTTATATTGCTTGAGAATGCTTTACAAGAGAGAATGTTTGAGATTTGAGGTGTGGTGTGCCAAATGAGACCACCCCTATTTATACTACTTCTAACACAAAATGGATGACTAAGATTAATCTAAATCAATGGTTAGGATCTAAGTACTAGAAACTTCAAGTATATACATGAAGATAGATATTTCCATGAACATTCCATACCATTCCATGGAAGAACTTATGGAAAAGTTCTAGGGAGCTTCCATGATGTTCTTGGGCCTTCCATGAAGTTCTTGGGTTAAAACTCTTAATTGGGTCATAATCTTAGTGGGTTGGGCCACAAACTTATTGGGTTGTGACATTCTCCCCCACCTAAGCTCGCGACGTCCTCGTCGTGTGATCCTCGTGATACTTCTTGATTTTGTCTGTGAACTGCCACAATAAGTCTTCGGCTTCCCAGCTTGCTTCACTATCGGGCAAGTTACGCCACTTAACCAGGTATTCTCTATAGCTCGGCACACCTCGTCTCCGTACCGTTCGATGCAACAAGATATCTTCCACTTCACGATCGAACGAAGTCGCAACTGCCATTGGTGCTCGTTTGGAAACTCCTCGTTCTGGGTCTTCCTCTTCCCCATGATAAGGTTTTAGAAAACTTACGTGGAAGACTGGATGAATCTTTAACTTGGGCGGTAGTTGAACTCGATAAGATACGTTCCCAACACGTCCAATTACCGGGAATGGGCCTTCATATCTCCGGATCAATCCTTTGTGCACCTTCCTAAATGTTTTGAATTGTTGAGGTAAAAGCTTCACCATCACCTGGTCCCCAACTTTGAACTCAACATGTCGTCTTTTCTCATCCGCCCATCTCTTCATTTTCTTGGCCGCCTTATCTAGTGATGCTCGCGCCAAGTCGGCTTGTTCGTGCCACTCCTTCATCGTTCTATAAGCGGCTGGGCTGCTTCCATCATATGAAGCGGCTAAAGCATTCGGGGTCAATGGTTGGCGTCCTGTCACCAACTCAAAAGGACTCTTCCCCGTGGACTCACTCCTTTGCATGTTATAAGAGAACTGAGCAATATCAAGAAGCTTAGCCCAATCATGTTGATTTGCACTTACATAGTGTCGAAGATAGAGCTCCAATAGTGCATTCACCCTTTCCGTCTGTCCGTCTGTTTGGGGATGAAAACTCGTGGAGAAATTCAAGTACGTCCCCATGATCTTGAACAACTCCGTCCAAAAACGCCCTGTGAACCTCGGATCTCGATCACTTACTATCACATGCGGTATCCCCCAATACTTCACCACATTCTTGAAAAATAGTTTTGCGGTTTCATCCGCGGTAACTTCGGATGATGCGGCTATGAAGGTACCATACTTAGAAAACCGGTCTACCACGACTATAATACTCCCACACCCTTCCGACTTAGGTAAGCAAGTAATGAAGTCAATGGAAACACTCTCCCATGGTCCTTTCGGTGTAGGTAGCGGCTGTAATAGTCCTCCTGGTTGGCGTTGCTCTGTCTTATCTTGTTGGCATATTAGGCATGTTCGCACGTACGTCTCTACGTCGTCTTCCATCCTTGGCCAATAATAAGTGCCTTCTACTAATGCCAGTGTCCTCTTGATACCTGGATGACCAGCCCACTTTGAATCATGACACTCCTTCAAGATTGTCCGTCTAAGATCACCCCACTTAGGCACATATAACCGGTCTCCTTTGGTGAATAATAGATCACCCTTGAGCCAAAACCTTCGCGTTTTCCCATCTCGAGCCAATCCAACAAGGTTTTTGGCTATAGGACCATGCTCTAATCCCTCCTTTATACGATCTTGAAGGAAGAATTGTGGTTTTGTGATCGCTGCAAACTCCGCCTTACGACTTAGGGCATCAGCTACCACATTGGCCTTCCCAGGCTTATACTCCAACACATAGTCAAATTCGGCTAGGAAGTCTTGCCAACGAGCTTGTTTGGGACTCAACTTCTTTTGGGTTTGAAAATAACTCGTTGCCACATTATCCGTCTTGATCACGAACCTTGATCCCAAAAGATAATGCCTCCATGTCCTCAAACAATGAACCACCGCCGTCATCTCCTTCTCCTGCACAGTGTACTTCCTTTCCGCCTCGTTAAGTTTTCGGCTTTCGAATGCGATCGGGTGACCCTCTTGCATTAGAACTCCTCCAATAGCAAAGTCCGATGCGTCTGTGTGTAACTCGAACGGAATGGTCACATCCGGAAGTCTCAACACTGGTTCTTCCATGACCGCTCCTTTCAACTCTTCAAATGCTGCTTGACATGTCTCATCCCACAACCAAGCTTTGTTCTTCTTTAACAATTCTGTCAATGGAGCCGCTTTCGCCGAGTATCCCTTGATAAAACGACGATAGTAGTTTACTAAACCAAGGAAAGATCGTAAATCAGTAACCTTGGTCGGTGCCTCCCACTCTTGGATTGCCTTGATCTTAGCCCCGTCCATCAGCAACTTCCCATCTTTTATTCGATGTCCAAGAAATTCCACCTCTTTTAATCCAAATGAGCATTTCTCTAGTTTCACATACAACTCATTATCCCTTAGTACTTGGAAAACTTGTTTCAAGTGCCTCACATGATCTTCCATGGTGTCGCTATATACGACTATGTCATCTAAGTACACCACGACAAACTTATCGAGGAACGGGTGGAATAATTTGTTCATCAAAGTACAAAATGTGGCAGGATTGGTTAAACCAAAGGGCATGACTAGGAATTCATAAGCGCCATACCTCGTCACGCATGTGGTCTTAGCCTCATCTCCTTCGGCAATTCGGACTTGATAATATCCCGATCTCAAGTCTAACTTGGAGAAGTATCTCGCTTTCCCAAGTTGATCGAACAAATCAGCAATAAGTGGGATTGGGTATTTGTTCTTGATAGTTACCTTGTTAAGTGCCCGGTAATCTATACACATCCGCAAGGACCCATCCTTCTTTCTTTGAAATAGTACCGGAGCACCATACGGGGATTTTGACGGTCGGATGTATCCCGCATCCAGCAACTCCTTGAGTTGTCTTCGCAACTCCTCCAACTCGGGTGGTGGCATTCGGTATGGGGCTTTAGAAGGTGGTTTTGATCCCGGCTCCAACTCGATCGCATGGTCAACCTCCCTCCTAGGTGGTAACTTCTTTGGTAACTCCTTGGGCATGGCATCCTTGAACTCATCGAGGACCTTCTCAATTTCCTTGGGTACCTCTAGTTTTCCCTTATCTTCGACCGTCTCTTGCTTTGCTACCGCTAAATAGCATGTCTCATTCTTGTTGTACGCCTTCTTGAATTGCATGGCCGAAAGTGACTTGGATGCACTCTTGCTTCCACGTTCGGTTGACACCATACAAGTCTTCTCACCATCCAAGATACACAGTGAATTAGCAAACGGCATAGGGAACCGCGTACCTTATCTAGGAACTCCATCCCAAGTACTAACTTGAAGTCGTCCATAGGCACGACTGAGAGATCAATCATTCCTTCCCATTCTCCAATCTTCACATATACGTCTTTAGCCACCCCACTAATCGGTCTGGCACTCGTGTTCACCGTCTTCATCATGCCACTCTCTTTTGTTTCCTTAAGTCCTAGCCTTTTGGCTTCATCGGTGGAGATAAAGTTATGAGTTGCTCCCGTATCCACCAAAGCTCGTACCCGATCTCCACAAATGTTAATATCTACGAATTGGAGTCCTTTAGCCACTACCTTGGGTATCTCCGTCTTGGCCTTGATTGCGTTGAGGATATGCATTGATCCTATGCACCGCTCCTCATCCTGACAACCCGCCTTTTGAGCTTCCATAGCATGAAGGCTAGCTTTCTTCGGACAATCTCGGGCTCTATGCGGTCCATCACATATGAAACATCCATCATTCTTGTAAGAAGTTTTTATGCTCTTGTTATTCCCGGTTGGTGGCTTACGTGTATTACCATTCCTTGATTGGGCGGGCTTATCTCCCCCATCTTTCTCATGGCTCACCCTTTTATCTTTTGACTTGAACGGATCTTTCATATTAGCATGGTCGACTAATGCCTCCGCTTGAGCAATTACGGTGGCAAGGTCTTGGACTCCTCGTCTCTCCAACTCCGTTTTAGCCCAAGGTTGCAAACCATCGAGAAAATAGAAGAGAAGAATATCATCGGGAATATCTGGGACCTCCAGGCTAAGGTTCGTGAATTCTTTAATATACTCCCGAATCGTCCCGAAATGATGTAATTTACGCAGACGACTCATCGCATCCTTTTGAGCATTCTTGGGGTAGAATTGATTCTTAAGTTCAGTAAGGAAATCATCCCAAGTATCAATAGTAACCGTACCTTTCTCGATATCTCCATATCGACGCCACCACCATAACGCTGCGGTATCCTTCAGGTAACGGGTTGCCGTTTTGATCTTCATTGCATCATCCACTATGTTGACTCCCTCCAAGTATTGTTCCATCTCCCATATAAAATCATCAACCGCTCGGGCTTCCCGCTTCCCCACGAACGGTGACAGCTTGGGAACGTCCACCTTCAGAGCATTGCATCCAGTGTTGCCACCCCCACTAGCCATGAATCTCAAACAAGAGTTCATGTTGGTTTGTAAATCCACGAGGCGTTGGTGAATAGTGGAGACCTCCCCCTCCATTTCGCCTCGCAACTTCGTAATCTCACCCATGAGCATACCCCTTAAGTCATGGATCTCACGTCGCATGTCAACGTCTAGCACGTTGATTGCACTCTTGCAATCATCTTTCAATTCGTCAAAGTCCCCGTCCAACCCATCCAAACGTTGGTGGACGTCTTCGACCTTTGCTTTCACGTCGTCCATGGATGTCTCTACATCCATGATCCTCTTGTCCAAGTTTGCGACAAAGTCTTTGGACATACCTCGGTTCTTCTTGGCTCCTTGGCGAGTCTCTACCCGACCACGAGTCTCATCACCCATCACACCACTTGTTGCGCTCACATTCTTCTCGGTCTCGGTTGCCATCTCCTTGAATCGACCTTGCTCTTGATACCAAATGTCACGGACTTATCTCAATAAGCTCACGTGCGGCACTTAGTCTCTACTAAGTCAGCCTTACTCGGACCTTATAATGATTCAAGTAACCAAAAGAGAAAATATTATAGAACAAGTGGAATTGAAGAAAATACTTATATTGCTTGAGAATGCTTTACAAGAGAGAATGTTTGAGATTTGAGGTGTGGTGTGCCAAATGAGACCACCCCTATTTATACTACTTCTAATACAAAATGGATGGCTAAGATTAATCTAAATCAATGGTTAGGATCTAAGTACTAGAAACTTCAAGTATATACATGGAGATAGATATTTCCATGAACATTCCATACCATTCCATGGAAGAACTCATGGGAAAGTTCTAGGGAGCTTCCATGATGTTCTTGGGCCTTCCATGAAGTTCTTGGGTTAAAACCCTTAATTGGGTCATAATCTTAGTGGGTTGGGCCACAAACTTATTGGGTTGTGACACCTTGCAAACTAGTTTCTCTCGTTTTAATAAATTTCAAAGGAAAACCCATAAGCTACATATCAGTCCCAAAACTTTTAAAACTTCTAATATTAACACTAAAAGCCCAAATAGTGAAGCAAATTTAGTTTCAAATAATGCAAAAAGAACAATAATAGATATGGCAAGTTTGACCTATTTACATAGTTTATGTTTTACCAACAACCATTCAAACGGGTAAAAACGTAGCTTAAAAGGAAGCAACTTAATGTGTACTAGAGAAGTAAAAACATCGGATTGGAGTGTTTCGAGCCAGTCCCACTCATCCCTTTTGACATGTAAAAAGCTACATGTTTTGACCCGTTACCCAACCCAAACGGGTGTCGGTTATTCTCAAAATTTCCCTACTCGAGAGGGCCAGACACCAGGTAGGGTAATAACATTTTTTTTCGCGGGTATCGGTTATTCTCAAAATTTCCCTACTCCAACCAAATAAAACAAGTAGAAAACTCATCTTATATCTTGAATGTTTAAAACTCAGATTATTGTATGATATTAGTCATTTCTGTAATTATATATTATGTTTTACTTCAGATGTCTGAGATGGGCATATGAAGTAAACCTTACACGAGAAAAGATTGATAATACTTATAAATATCATTTAATTTGCATCTATTATCTAAAATAATCACTACAAGAAAACTGCGTTCTTAGGACCCTTCGTCTGGGACCCCTGCGAAAAAGCGTCCTAAGCAACTAAAAATTAGGACGGGGTAATTCTTGAGGTCCCATAAGATATATGCAAAAGTAGTGGTGTCTAATGCTAATAAAGTGGGGTCCTAAGAATAGGACACATAATTTTTGGGTCATATCATTGATATGCTTATAAATCTTTGTCCTAAAAAGCTGTTTAATATGACACACAATTTGTTGGGGTCCTATTTTTTTAGGACACTTAGAAGGTGTCCTAAATACATATATTACATAAAAGTACAAGCATACTACAATACATATATTACACAACATGGTAAAAGTAAAGAATTACAATTCTTTATTCAGACTCACTTGTTTCTTCCTCCTCAGACTCGGTTCGTTTTGCTAATTTTCTAGGGATAAATGGTGGACCCGTACTCATACGAGGAGTTCTTTTTACAAATGGTCTAGAAAAATTGTAAGATCCTGAAATTTTATGCATTAGAAAGTGTTCCTGAAAGTGTCAGTAAATGTGTGCATCAGAAAGCGCCACTAAAAGTCTACCTAACACTTATGCATTTTCAGAATTTACATCAGAATCAGACTCAGACAATTTTAGTCCCTGAAAGAAGTTGTTGTTTCAGTTTCAGTCTCAGTTCAGTGGGACGCCGTCCAATTTTTGGGACACCGTCCACCAATGAAAGAAGGGACGGCGTCCAAGGCGTCCAAATGGTCTGACGGGCCAGCTGTTGGAATTTTAATAAATTAAAAGGGTTATTTGTGTCTTTTCACATGTGGACGGATTTGTAGCCTTAATATCAGTTTTAGATCCTATTTTAGATCATTTTGACATCCACACATCTCTCTCATCTTATCTTAGAGAGAGAAGGAGATTTTAGAGAGAGAGAGAGAGCTTGGTTTGAGGAAGAAGATGTGTGAATCGGGTCAAGTCGCGAGAGTTAAAGTTGTTCCTTTCGTTCTCGGCTACGTTTTGATTGTTATGGTAAATTCTAAAGCCGAATTTCATTGTTATGATTCTTGTTCATATTTAGAGTTTGAGCTAGTTTGGTTTATAAACCCCATTTCTCATGAAATTGAGGGTTTTGCGTTATGTATTGTGTAAGTAAACCCGATTATTGTGGATTTAGGGTTTGAGGACGAATTTTAATCATGGTTTTGGGTATAATCACTAAATTATAAATGTGTTAGTGTATAGATGTTCATAAGAACTTGTGTACTAGTCAAAATGGGTATTGACCTTGATTTGTGTCGAATTATGTTTTGAATCAAGAATTGGCGAATCAAGTATGTAAATACTTGATTTAGGTGGTATTTGGTGTTTTGAAAATATAATCATTAGTCGTTAGTGATTTTGGGCGTTTTTGAGACTTATGTCAAAATGGATAAATTTGAATGGGTCGGAATTACCACCCGTAGTGGTAATTGGTGAAGTCCACTTTAGGTGTCTAATGGGCGGTTTGTGAAGGTAAGTAGAAACACTTGGTTAAGGGTGTTGGAGTCGAATTCTCTCGTAGAGAATGTATGATTGATTGTTTGTATACCTATATGCATATTATAGGTAAAAGCTTGCTCGATTGCGTTTGGTGGAGATTTCACGCATGGTTTGTATTGCTCGAGTTCGAGGTGAGTGGAGTAATTATACGTATGTGTATATGGCGTATTTATTTGTGAATGTTATGGTATGAACCATCGAGCCGGTAGTGCCATAACATGTATGTGACGAGTATCAAAGTGTGAACCACTAGCCGGTAGCACTATAAAATCATGATGTGAACCACGAGCCGGTAGCATCAAGTGTGAACCACGAGCCGGTAGCACTATAAAATAAAGTGTGAACCACGAGCCGGTAGCACTATAAAATAAAGTGTGAACCACGAGCCGGTAGCACAATAAAACAAAGTGTGAACCACGAGCCGGTAGCACTATAAAATAAAGTGTGAACCAAGAGCCGGTAGCACTGTAAAACAAAGTGTGAACCACGAGCCGGTAGCACTGTAAAACAAAGTGTGAACCACGAGTCGGTAGCACTGTAAAAGAGTATGACTCAAATGCGTATGGTGTGAACCACGAGCCGGTAGCACCATAGCGTTTATGGTTAACCATATGGGGGTTTGTTGATTGTTTAGCATATTATATATATATATATATATATATATATATATATATATATATATATATATATATATATATATATATATATATATATATATATATATATATTGTGTTGAGTATATGCTAATGCGATTTTATGATATTGTACAACTTGTTAGTATTACGAGTATGATGACATGCTATTTGGGTTACAAGTTTATATGCGGTATTGTGTAAGTGGTTGCAAGTAAGTAGGTTATATATGTATATGTATAACTATTGCACTCACTAAGCTTTAGCTTACCCTCTCGTTGTTTTCCTTTTTACAGGTATTGTGAATTTGAAGCTAACTAGTTGTTAGACTGGATGCTTAGGAACGCTTGGGCTTTATGGGGTAGCTTTTGGATAATTGGACGCGGATGGGGGATTTGGTAGTCCCCAGGATTATGCTCATGGTATCGGGTTGGGTTGTAGAGTCCTAATCCATTAAATATATGTATATATATATATATATATATATATATATATATATATATATATATATATATATATATATATATATATATATATATATATAAATGGGTCGAAATGATCACTTTGTCGTAATTTGGGTCGATGTGTGCCCGGTGTTGTAAAACTCAATTTTTATTGTGGAAATCTCTTAATTATAATTATACTAATGTGTTGTGAAAACTGTTTCGTTTAAAAGTGTTGGGAAGCGGGTTTTCCGCCCGCGTGAATTGGAAAAACTGAGCAGAAACTTTTAGTTCATTTGGACGTCGTCCAAAGGGCTTGGACGCCGTCCTGGTCTTCACTGCTGGACGCCGTCCAGGTAACTGGACGCCGTCCAGATGTACTGTTTAAAAAAAAATATTAAGACGCGTTTTTGGTAAAACGAGGTTGGGTCGTTACAAGTGGTATCAGAGCATAGTCTAAGGGAATTAGGTAACCTTGGAATAGGTGCCTAGTCTTAGACTTATTAACAGTTATGCATTATTTGTGGGACTTGTAGGAATACGGGTCGGATTGAGATTTGTTAGTGCCTTAGAGTAGGTGACTAACTAGGACTTGTGTTTGTCTAAAGTGTGATTATGTGGGGCCTTATTTCGTGTGTAAATTAGTGCCTTAGATAGCTAGTGCCTAATGTAAGTAGGCAAACTTCGACGTTGTTTTAGTTATAGTCACCTAGATTGTAGGTTGACTTATTGTTGTGGTGTGCTTGTGTACATTTATTATTATATCGTATATAGGTGTATATATACAGATATCAAATTGTGCGGTGTCCTAGAGACGAATCTATTGGAGAGATTCGGATGTTTGGCGGTTTTGAGTGATCGAGGTTCACCGTAATGACTTTGGTCATTTGGGTACTAGGAGTTATCGCGTGTTATTTTGTGTGAATGTTACGTCAGTCCGGGTAAAGTACTTTGCGTGACCATGTGGAAATGGTAAGGTACGCATTTGTAATAGTGACTGATCACCATTATTACGAAAATGTATCTTGACATCAAGCATGACATGACGAGTACTGAACGGAGGAAACGTGGCATGGTTGGGGTGGACTTGGGATAAATAAGAAATCTTTTATTGGTTCCTAGGATATGGTTGTGTCGGGTGATGTGCTTGTTGTCACATCGGATTTGTTGTGAGTCGGAAATTGTTACGGTAGATTCGGTTAGTTAAGTGAGTGACCCAACTCACGAGTTCGGCGCGTTCTTAGTCACCCTAAGTAGTGGGCGCGTTATTGAGATTGTCATTGATTGTAGTTACCCATCGTAACTAGGATAACCGATTAGTGTGTATGTGTGTGCGACGAGGACTTAAATCCCGTAACGGGACATAGCAAGCCTAATGATTTTAGAATTGGGTTACACTCCGTAGAGTGTGTGGTTAGAGGATCGTGTGAGGATTCTAGTTGTGAGTCGCCTTGAAATTGGCGAATCAAGGAGTCTTTGGGTCATTAAACTCATGGGAGTGAGACCCATATGACGATGGTTGCGTTAGTGTGATGTGGATTATAGGGTAACATTCCTAACGGAATAACCCTTGTTGTAGTGGTGGTGTCCATATTTGGAAGGGTGTAAGACTTGGTGTACCAAGCACCCCTTAGCGTTAGACGAAAGTTTTCGTTAGGCTATATCGTTTGGCCTTGAGGAAATTGCGGGTAGTGGTGATCGATAGAAACTTTCGATAAGACGATAAACCGTAAGGTTTTCGGGTAGGTATGACTTCGGGTCATTATTATAGAAAGATGGGTGACATCGGGTGTATGGAACCTAAAGATCGAGTTTCTAAATTTTGATAGATTGTGGTGGGAGTCTACATGACGCTGCGTCAGGTGCCCCTTTATACCTGCTAGTGTAATGTTCAACTCCGGTGATGGTGTGATCACTTTGTGCTTAGGGTGCCCGTGAGATACCCTTGGAAGCATCGAAGATTTTAAGTAGTGATCGACGGGTGATAGTAATTCGACGGTTGCAAAAGTCGAAGTTTAAGAGCGTTGCAGTAAATACTTCTTATGAAGTGGCGGATGAGCGAATATTGTTGCTCTTAAGTGTTAGACGGGTAAAGATGACCGGTGAGCCGGTGATGGACTTAATGGTCGGTTAAGCCAAAGGTTATGATGAAGTGTTGATATTGTGGTAGACACAATTATGGTGTCGGATTTGGTTCACTCTTCTCCATGAGAGTGAGCAGTTGTTGATAAAGGTTCGTTGTGTAGAAGGTCGGGTGATCTCGAATGAGAAGCATGACTGATTAAGCAGAGTGGCATATGCCTAGGCTTAGAGGCGTATGTAGGACTTTGGTGGAGTTCGCTTTGTGAACGATGATGGGCTATTAATTCTTATTTGTGGTGTGAAGGTGCGATGTCGTCGCGTGTACGGCAACTATTATATATGTCGACTATGAGAGCCTAAAGTGAATTTGCGGTGACTTGGTGTTTATGGCCAATGATGAGATTGCTCATGTATGTCGTGGAAGGATAATTGCGCAAGATGTTATCATCTTGGCGGTGAGAATGTGGAGCTGAATCCTAAGTGGGGGAGTTTTACTGCCGCCCGAGGAATCTCCAGTGGTGTTAGATCAAGTGGAGCGTAAGTCTTCTTGTGTAAGGCGATCGTGCAGTACCAAAGTGCAGTATGAGACCAAGTATGCAGTTTGAGACCACAGAAGTGAGAAAATGAAGCTGTCATTGCGGATGCTCTCGTAGTGAAAATCTGGGTTGTCGTGAAACTCGGATAGGATTATTGAATGGGAACGAGTTCGATATCGTGGTGAATACTGTATTTTCCCTGTCGGGAAATGTGATCTTGGAAATTGTCAGTGGATTATTTCACTTTACGGATGATTGTGAAGCGATGAGTGTCGATTCTGATTGTGTCTCACGCGGATGTTGTTTGTTTGCGAGAGTATGTTCCCTATTGATGCGACCGTTAGTTGCACTGGAATGTCGAGACCATCCTTAACGGACGGTCTAGGTAGGAAGGTTCACCCATCATTGGTGAATATTTATGTAGGTCGTGTGGCGAATTGCGGAATGTTGTGATGATAATTCACCTTTGACGGGATTCTAGTATACGAATAGTCTTCATTCTAGTACTAGGAATCCGTATTGTATGAATGTGTTGTAGGGTTTAGGAGTGAAACCCTGTGACAAAGTGTTGATGTTTCGTCTAACTCGTTGTGTATTATGGTCGTCCTGGATTAATCCAGTGACGGATGGTCGTGTGCGGATCGATTGATGGGAAGTTGGTGCTCCTAAGTGATTATTTTGGGGTTACCGAAATTTCTTCGTTGAAGGAATGACCCAGTTGTGGAGCCGGAGGAAGTTGGTTCTTGATTCGGAGAACATTCGTGATTGACCGGTTGGGTGATGTGTTTATGAACCGACGAAGTATGGAGTTTTAAGGAAGCATGAATCCTTCTCAATTTGGATTAATGCAAGTCATAGTTCACGACGTAGTGGATTTAGTAGATCGCGTTGGGTGATGTAGTTATTGATGTAGCTTGTTGTGAGTTGTAGCCGAGAGGACTTGAAGAGATACGTGGTGTTTTTCGTATTTTCCTAAGCGGGAATTCTGGACTTCGAGAGTATGAGATATCGCTTGTTGCGGTAGTGCACGCTAGTGATTATTAGCGTATGGTGAGATCTTCGGATTTGCAGAAAATGTTATGGATGTCGGGCTTGATTGTGCTTCGTCGGATCGTGAGGCGTGACAACGATGATTGTCGGTGAATTGTTCTACTTTTAGGACGATTGTGAAGCACGGTTGTTGTAATATGATGCGTTAGTGTACGAAGCGAGATTTCAAATGCGTGATTACTACATGTGTGACTCCGCGTTGGGAGCGAAAATGTTCGAGGGATAAGTGCTTAACTTCTAGTGTAGGTGTGGATCACGAGGACGTGATCCAATTTAAGTGGGAGAGAGTTGTAAGATCCTGAAATTTTATGCATTAGAAAGTGTTCCTGAAAGTGTCAGTAAATGTGTGCATCAGAAAGTGCACTAAAAGTCTACCTAACACTTGTGCATTTTCAGAATTTACATCAGAATCAGACTCAGACAATTTTAGTCCCTGAAAGAAGTTGCTGTTTCAGTTTCAGTCTCAGTTCAGTGGGACGCCGTCCAGTTTTTGGGACGCCGTCCACCAATGAAAGATGGGACGCCGTCCAAATGGTCTGACGGGCCAGCTGTTAGAATTTTAATAAATTAAAAGGGTTATTTGTGTCTTTTCACATGTGGACAGATTTGTAGCCTTAATATAAGTTTTAGATCCTATTTTGGATCATTTTGACATCCACACATCTCTCTCATCTTATCTTAGAGAGAGAAAGAGATTTTAGAGAGAGAGAGAGAGCTTGGTTTGAGAAAGAAGATGTGTGAATCGGGTCAAGTCGCGAGATTTAAAGTTGTTCCTTTCATTCTCGGCTACGTTTTGATTGTTATGGTAAATTCTAAAGCCGAATTTCATTGTTATGATTCTTTTTCATATTTAGGGTTTGAGCTAGTTTGGGTTATAAACCCCATTTCTCATGAAATTGGGGGTTTTGCATTATGTATTGTGTAAGTAAACCCGATTATTGTGGGTTTAGGGTTTGAGGACGAATTTTGGTCATGGTTTTGGGTATAATCACTAAATTATAAATGTGTTAGTGTATAGATGTTCATAAGAACTTGTGTACTAGTCAAAATGGGTATTGACCTTGATTTGTGTCGAATTATCTTTTGAGTCAAGAATTGGCGAATCAAGTATGTAAGTACTTGATTTAGGTGGTATTTGGTGTTTTGGAAATATAATCATTAGCCGTTAGTGATTTTAGGCGTTTTTGAGACTTATGTCAAAATGGATAAATTTGAATGGGTCGGAATTACCACCCGTAGTGGTAATTGGTGAAGTCCACTTTAGGTGTCTAATGGGCGGTTTGTGAAGGTAAGTAGAAACACTTGGTTAAGGGTGTTGGAGTCGAATTCTCTCGTAGAGAATGTATGATTGATTGTTTGTATACCTATATGCATATTATAGGTAAAAGCTTGCTCGGTTGCGCTTGGTGGAGATTTCACGCATGGTTTGTATTGCTCGAGTTCGAGGTGAGTGGAGTAATTACACGTATGTGTATATGGCGTATTTATTTGTGAATGTTATGGTATGAACCATCGAGATGGTAGTGCCATAACATGTATGTCACGAGTATCAAAGTGTGAACCACGAGCCAGTAGCACTATAAGATCATGATGTGAACCACGAGCCGGTAGCATCAAGTGTGAACCACGAGCCGGTAGCACTATAAAATAAAGTGTGAACCACAAGCCGGTAGCACTATAAAACAAAGTGTGAACCACGAGCCGGTAGCACTATAAAATAAAGTGTGAACCACGAGCCGGTAGGACTATAAAACAAAGTGTGAACCACGATCCAGTAGCACTATAAAAGAGTATAACTCAAATGCGTATGGTGTGAACCACGAGCCGGTAGCACCATAGCGTTTATGGTTAACCATATGGGGGTTTGTTGATTGTTTAGCATATTATATATATATATTGTTGAGTATATGCTAATGCGGTTTTGTGATATTGCACAACTTGTTAGTATTACGAGTATGATGACATGATATTTGAGTTACAAGTTTGTATGCGGTATTGTGTAAGTGGTTGCAAGTAAGTAGGTTATATATGTATATGTATAACTATTGTACTCACTAAGCTTTAGCTTACCCTCTCGTTGTTTACCTTTTTACAGGTATTGTGAATTTGAAGCTAACTAGTTGTTAGACTAGATGTTTAGGAATGTTTGGGCTCGATGGGGTAGCTTTTGGATAATTGAACGCGGATGGGGGATTTGGTAGTCCCCAGGATTATGCTCATGGTATCGGGTTGGGTTGTAGAGTCCTAATCCATCAATATATATATATATATATATATATATATATATATATATATATATATATATATATATATATATATATATATATAAATGGGTCGAAATGATCACTTTGTCGTAATTTGGGTCGATGTGGGCCCGATGTTGCAAAACTCGATTTTTATTGTGGAAATCTCTTAATTATAATTATACTAATGTGTCGTGAAAACCATTTCGTTTAAAAGTGTTGGGAAGCAGGTTTTCCGCCCGCCTGAATTGGAAAAACTAGGCAGAAACTTTTAGTTCATTTGGACGCCGTCCAAAGGGCTTAGACGCCGTCCTGGTCTTCACTGTTGGACGCCGTCCAGGTAACTGGACGCTATCACACCCCCAGTTAGGGCCTGGGTGAATGTGACATTAATATCAAAAATACCAACATATTATGTAATGAGAACGACACTATATGATAAAAACAAACTTTATTGAGTACGCAGCGGAATGAAATAGAATGTCGTTACAAGAATTGAAATTACAAGAATGTAAATGTTCATAAATGCATAAATAATAAATGTGACTCTTTCTTCAAGTCCTAGAGTCCAAGTAGCATCACATAGATAAGATCAAGCTGATCAATCGTAACCTGAGACAAAACATGCTAAAGTGTCAACCAAAAAGGTTGAGTGAAGTTCATAGGTTTAACAAAATAGTTGACCGTTGTTTAGACTACAAGATTTTATTTATAAAAGTAGATCTCGCAGGGATCTAAAAGTAAGTGCCAAGTTTGTGATATTTAGACTAAACAGTTTCAAAGTTTGTCCCGTGACAAGTTGTACTGTCCTTGTCGGTTTGAATCATTATTAAGTAATACAATGACTTGGTCAAATGTATTGGGGACGTTACTCCCTATAGGCCTACCCCCAATAATTAAGAATGCGTTATGTAAAGCAATTAAAAATATCACAGTGGGGACTTGCAGGACATAGCCAGGTATAACACAGTTTAATAGTTGGTACTTGTGTCTAAGTTGTAAATATTTAAAAGAAGCATGTGTCTCACCCCAGTAAGTTTAAATAATTTGTGCAATAGTAAGTGGGGCTATGAAGTTCACCTTAGTAAGTAGGAGAGAGTTTGTTATTCCTCGGATAAGAAGAGTTGGATGAATGTGAGCAGAAAGTCAACCTAATGACATTTAAGAGTAGTTAAATGTTTGCCCAAGTTTGAATTAAGTATGCATGTGTTTAAGTGTAGTTCATTTTACTAAGTTCCCATTCTTAGTAAGTTTTCCATTTTTAGTAAGTTTCCATGTTTAGTAAGTTAGTGTTGAACACTACTGAGTTGTTCTTAATAAGTCCACCACTTATTAAGTGTGTAGGTGACTAAGTGTTGTTCACTTAGTGAGTGTATGATCACTATAGTCGGGTTTGATATTGTGCACCATACCCAAACATCTATGCCACCGCCGAGTCACTTAAATGATCTATTGTTACCGGTCGGCCCAGGATCTCTTGACCAGAATCTAAGTCTTGGCATTCGAGATCCACAAGCGTCCCATAATGGTACCAAGGATCACCCTATGCCATAGGTAACGTTGACGTTTGAGTAATTTCACATTATCGTGTATGTTATAATCTTATAATATAAGTATTATAATATAAGTAGTACATTATAAGTGTTAGTAGTAGTAAAAGTGTATAAGTGTTAGGTAGTAGTATGTAGTATAAGTAGTAGTATTAGGGTTTTAATTAATTAGAGTAGTATTAAATAATTTAAATAGTATTTAAGTAGTATTAGGTTTAGGGTTTTAGTAAAGTAATGATTAGATTTAATGATTAAATGATTAGGTTTAGTAATTATTATTATATGATTAGAGTTTAAGTAATTAATGATTAATAATTAAGAAATGATTAGGTAATGATTATTATATAATTAGGGTTATATAATTTATGTTTAGGGTTCAAGTAGTATTAGTGTTTTATATTATTTAATGTTTATGTATATGTATATGTCGTGTATATATGTATGTATATATAGTGTTTTGTATTTATATATATATATATATATAAATATATGTATATGTAGCCGTATATATGTATATGTATCATATTTATATATATATTTTTTTACAATTAATAACATGAGAAATAACATAAACATGATTAGGTTTTTAGAGTTTTGAAGATCTAAACATTTTTCTTTTTAGCCGTATATGTATGTATATGTATATGTATATGTATATGTTTATATATATATATATATATATATACGTGGTATACGTGGTATATGTATATATATATTTTGTATATTTTTAACAAGATTACATACATGTTAATGATCCAAATAATTAGGGTTTCAAGATTCATCAATATTTCTTTTTTTTTCTTTTTTATAATCGTGTATATGTATATGCCTATTGTTTATATATATTTTTTTACATGAGCAATATGAATATACTAAGATCAAGAATGAATATGATTATGAATATAAACGTGAATCGAAAGATAGAATTTAAAAGATTTGGATCTAGAGTTATACCTTGATGATGGATGATGAAGATTAACAAGAAAAGATGAATATCACTTGAAGATGAAAATCAAAGCACTCGAAAACGCAAGAACACTTTGAAGATCACGAAGAACACGCTTGAAGATTAACCCAAAAACTAGAAGCAATCAACCAAGACAACAAAAAGGTGGTGGTATTCGGTTTTGGTGAAAACCGTAGGTGGTGGTGGTGTTTTTTTGGAGGTTGCCGATTGGTGGTGGTATATGGTGGTTGTAGGTGGTCGATTGTGAGGACCCGTCCAAATCCATTTGGACGAATACATCATTCATCGATGTCATTGCGAGGTTTTGACCTCTATATGATACATTTTGTAAACATTGCATTCTTTTGAAAAGGTACACCATAAATGAATATATAAATCCAAGGTTTTCGACGTCTGATGATTTCTACGTATAGACAATCATCGTATATAATAGTTTTTAACAATACATCCGTTGACAATACAGTCAAATAAGATACATGGTGATGATTTTGTGAATGCAAAATTTTCTCGAATAAAGCATGTATGACTCCATGCACATAGCTTGTATAACGTATAAGCAAACAGCAGAAGACTTCTATGAACCTGAGAATAAACATGCTTAAAAGTGTCAACTCAAAGGTTGGTGAGTTCATAGTTTTAATGTTGTGCATAATTTGTATATAAAGGTGGATCACAAGATTTCAGTTGTTTCATCCAGAAACATTTATTATTCTACAAGATTGAGCACCCTGGTAACTAAGCTTTAACATTATAATAAGTACCCATGTTTTAACATACATGCAACCAACATGTACAATACACGCAATCCAACGTGCACTAAACTCAAATAGCATACATCTGTTTTATAGTTCAGGCTAGGGTTTCTATACCTTGAACAGACGGGGATGTCAAGCCCTATGGATCCATATACAACTACTCGCGCCCACCAGTTCTTATAACTGGCAGTTACTAGTTACCAAAGCTAAGGGATTTTCGGTTCAAACTCAGTGTAGAATTTAGTATGTACTTGTATCCATCGCGATTAAAATAAAGTGCATGTATTCTTAGTCCAAAAATATATATTGCAAAAGAAATTAAAAAGGGAGTAAATGAAACTCAGCTTAGCAGCACATAAGTTCATTCACCGAAATGTGATCGAAACTCGGAAAGCAAAATAATCGTAGATCTCAACCTAGAGAACATATGTTGGTCAATACATGTCTAACAAGCTAGGTCGGGTCATAGTGTATCACAATCCTAATGCTCGAGATCGACATGCAAAAGTTAACAAAAGTCATCTCAAAAGTCAACCTGATCCAATATAATCTTTAAATCTATACATGTTTATTATCATAGTATAAGTCTTGATAATTGAACGAATTTATAGTTTATCAACTCAAAATATTATTTATTTCTGGAGCTATATTATATTTGAATTATCATGGCAATTGAAAATATTTTATTATTTCACATAGCTTTCCAATACTTGTAAAATCAGATTATAGTGTTTATAAAGCTTTAAAACATGATAATACAATCAATTTTGACATTTGTTCAACAAAACGAGACGTGCCTTATATAGAAATTCATTTACTCTAATAGTAATATCTAAAAATCCAATTTATCAATCTCATAGACAAGTTATTTAAATATTATTTTACAGTTTCAAACACAATTTCAATTAACGTCATACATAATTCAGTTGGCCATATCTTTTAATCCGTTCATCAAAATCACGCGATTTCTAAATGAAAATTTAATAATTTTTCGCCAGCTTTCCAGAAACATGCATATCATATACTTTATATCAGTAGCATATGTATCAAATTTGTGATTCATCATAAACAATCTAATGACAAAATTAAAGCATGCAAGCATGCATAAACATATATACTCGAGCACTAGACATGGATACACTATTAATATATAAAAGATAAGGTATAAATGCTTACGTATCAATATTGTGATTCAATATTGCAGGAAAGTACGTAGACGCAACGGAGATGATAAACACTAGTTTGACCTCGTGAGTATACCCCGAACAATACCCATAACCTCCTTAGCTATAACCCATAATTTCTTTAGCTCTATCCCTCTCAAAAACTTATTTTGAAAACATGCGAGCAAAACCTCGTCGTAGTATTTTATGTATAAATAATACTAATAATAATACTAATATAAAAAATAATAAGTTTAATATTAATAAACTTAATAATATATATATATATATATATATATATATATATATATATATATATATATATATATATATATATATATATATATATATATATATATATATATATATATATATATTTACGTATCTATGGAGTAATGTGAAGGAAAATGAATCAAAAAAAAAAAATTGAATCGCTCGCATTATATAGCAATTTCAGCTACCTAACCCCCCATGCAAGTGCATGGGGTTTGAGTGTTAAAACCATGCGAGTGCATGGTGCTAAAAATATCTCACATTCTATAACAGAACGCTGCCGACACATATGTGTATTTATATATATATTATTTAATATATAATATATTTAATCTTTAGAATTAATTAAATATTATATTATATTCTCGTGCATAGTTAATTTGTAATTTTTACACCGATGTGTTGTACGTTGACCCTCGACTTAAGTACCGGTTCCGATTTTTCGAACGCATTTTCGTACGCTTAGAAAACTGGTACTTTACGTTTCGTGTAATGGACCTTTATCAATAACAAGACTCAAATTAATGAAAAATTATCCCACTCAAAGTGTAACTTATTCATTTGAGTGTTTTGGTCATTTGCTTCTTAAAATCATCGTCCTAATATATATATAATAATATTATTTTAAATCTAAACGTTTTATGACTAAGTTATTATTATATTTTTATCACATTATATAATATATATTTATATATATTTTTATTCATGTCTAGTTACAAATATTTGTTCGTGAATCGTCGGTCAAAATCATATAAATTTTAAATTTAAATTTGGTCGGAAATTTCCGGGTCGTCACAGTACCTACCCGTTAAAGAAATTTCGTCCCGAAATTTGATTGGGATCGTCATAGCTAACAATAAAATGTTTTTATGACGAATATGAGTGGATAAATAAAGTTTTATCATTATTGACTAATATAGATAAAACGATTCGATTATGTGAAGAGTACGAGTGAAGCTGTCACAAAAGGTTGAGATAGAGATTTAAGTTTGGACGTAGTCACAGTGGATTTCCGGATTTCAAGGGATTTAGAGAAAAATCTTCGTAATAATATTTGATTCTTCGGTAGTTAAGGAGATAGGATCTTCTTTGGTTAAATGCGATAATCTATTTCGATTACTCTGTCAGATATTTTACTATAAATTCACCCCCTTTGTTTCTTTATTTCCACAGCTCACCTTTTATTCTTCCTCCCTCAACTCATACTTTAAAGTATTCGTCAATATGCTTCATCCAGTTCTGATTCTTGATATACTCCTAACTTTCATATCTGTCATTCTTCTTTTTCATCTCCCGCCGGAAGAATCTATTCACTTCTACTATACTCTTGGTTTTATAGTGTGTTGACTCTCATCCCTTGTCTTTATATTGCTATATGCATCGATATATACGGTTTATAATTTCTGGGTGGTTGTTGAGTTTTATATCTTCCCTTATATTTCGATGTCTCTGCTTCTGTCTTTACATAATCATTGACATCCACAGTTAATATTCTCTCCAATTTACTGTGATTTATACTCCCATTAATATTTTGAAGCCTCATGCTTTTGTTTTATCTTCCCGACTTTAAATCAAGCGAATAATGGTCCAGAATACGTAGATATTAATTTCAGAATGAACATAATTAATGTTCTAATTGTAATGACACGATCTTGACTTGTCAAATTACCAGAATATCCGAAAAAATAGAACTATAAAGAAGATATGTTCTTAATGTGTTTGGAGATGAGATAGAATGTAAGAGTCGTGTAACATGGCACATGATGACGTTATGATCTGTGAATCATCACGTTCCATTTAAAAACTCAGCATGACTTACTGTAATATAATCACGTTGATCAAGTGTCATTATATTATACTAACTCATGCTTCAGTTCCCAACACTACTTCAAAAGCATTCATAATTTAAACTCGAAGGTTTACAGAATATAGAAACTAATATAGTTTCTTTTATGATGTAACACAGATTGCGCGAAGAGATAAATAATCTCAGATAAGAATAGTTATGAAAATATCTTCAGAAATATCGAGGATATTTATAATGAAAGATACGATGACATCTTAGAATTTTTAATATCAGAGGATGATGAAGAATATTATCCGCAAGGGTTTAGAGTTAGGAACAAGGTATTCGTTAATGACTTCAGTAGATACTGAATCATTTGGATCCTTTCAAGGCAGGTTTAGTCTTTGTGATTTGTCCACAACCTCCTTCTTAGTTTCCTCAATCTGTTTTTCAGTTCCAAACCTTCTCTTTTTCTGAGCTTTGCCAATACACTATTCTTTATCATCAAACTTTTGACTGTTACAGTCGTTTACAGTTTTTGCTGTTTCATCAGCATTTTTCAAAATTTCGAGAACTAGTTCGCAGTTTAGGGTGTTTTTCAGAAACTTCGCATTCAAAGTATGTAAATCTTGGAGGTAAACATTATATGTATATATATAACCGTTGGCGTAGAATTGCTACGAAATTCGAGAATAATGGTTCAAGCTTTTTGGTATGGTGACTACCATTACATGATGCAGATGAGTATATGATAGGGTTTCAATGAATAAGTATAGTGATTTTTCGGAGAGGTTTAATGATCAATGAAATTGTTGGTAAGTTTACTGCTACTGTGGCGAGATATAAAGAGTTCTCCGGTAACGATGATGAAGAGGTAATCGTTATAATAAGGCTTATTCGAATGAACCATTGAAGTTGATTTTATGAAGCTGTGACAAAACTGTCTACTTTGAAAAGGGATTTGAAAAGTTATTTTTGCTAATAAATGTCAAAGGGTCTGACACGGATACGTTTTAAACTATGACTTTGGTTTCGATAGTTTTTCAGGAACAAGACTGCGGTTAACATGTGGTTGGATCATCATCTCGATGATTCATTATTTGAAGTGTCTTCAGGAATTTCGAGGGATTTGAACATAGATTGTAATCGTTAATATTCATATGATGTTCTAAGATTTTGAATGATACAAATACTTTTCTGGGTTCTATGAATAGAAATGATATTCTAGCACAGTTTTGAAGTCAAAGTATAGCTTCGAAAGATGTAGGAATCTAAGAGTGATGTTTTCTATTAAATCTTGGCTTGGATTTCTGATTTTTCAAAATCAGAATATGTAATCAAATTTGAATGCGAATGGTTGTTTTGATTTCTAGAAAAGAATGTATATCGTTGTGAAAGTAGTGAGTATAGTTGATGATTTGTTGAATCAGAATCGAAGAATGTAACATATTATTTGTGAATTTATATATCTTTTGGGTATTACCTACCCGTTAAAAGTTTCACAAATAATATTTTGTACAAGAGAATTTTATTACAATTTTTATGAAAATATTAGTATGTATATTTTCTTCAAATGTAATACAGATTTAATGAGTTAATATCATATTAAGCTCATTATATTTTCAGCTGGAACTAGAAATGAATAATCTCTAAAACTTTAGAAATTTCATATTTTCGTGGATTATCTCTTCAACGTAAATGAAATTATGAATCAATACTTCGTTATTCATTTTTATTGATATTTCCTCGGTGAATGATATTAGTGCTCGTGGAATTCTTATAAATTTCATAAGATAAATGATGTTTTCTAGAAAGTTTCGAGTACATCGAAGAAAAAAAGTGTAAAATCAAACATGTAGTTGATTAATACACTAAGTTTATTATGAAATGGAATTCATTGAGTTGAAACAGAGATTGTAGTTAACGATGGTTAAGTCGTTAACGAAGGATGTACATCATAGCATATTAGTAATATGAATTAACCGAGTAGTACCTACTAGTTAAGATTCACACGTAATAGCTTAGTACGAAAAGATTTATTTTGATCTCAAAATTCATATATATATATATATATATATATATAAAATATACATATAATTTCTTCAGAGGGAATGAGTTAATACTTCATAACTCGTTGATACAATATACGTGTTGTTGATTAGTGATGATGTTTGCGGTGATGATGGATCTGGCGGAGCTTGTGATGTTGTATATGCTGCTGATGCTGATGATGCTGACGGTACTGACGGTGCTGGTGATGCTGACGGTACTGTTGATGCTGCTGGTAAAACAGATCTAGCTTGTAAATCGTGCACCATTCCGATCAGGGTTTTATTTCATCATTTCTATTCGCTCAATCATTTGGTTTACAATTAGAACTAGAATAAGTAATCTCTAAAACTTTTAGAAACTACATATTCTCTGCAGAATATTTCTTCGATGAAGTTATGAATTAATATTTCATCGTTTGTTGGTGTTGGTATTCCTTGGTATCTATGGTGCGTATGACGTTGATGTTTGAGGTACAGATTGTGATGTTGAGGTGTGGGATGCGGATGTTGTTGTTGGTGGTGGTAATTGAAATGTCCCGTTCTTATTGATTAAAAACGTCCCATATTAATTGATTTCGTTGCGAGGTTTTGACCTCTATATGAGACGTTTTTCAAAGACTGCATTCATTTTAAAACAAACCATAACCTTTATTTCATCAATAAAGGTTTAAAAAGCTTTGCGTAGATTATCAAATAATGATAATCTAAAATATCCTATTTACACACGACCATTACATAATGGTTTACAATACAAATATGTTACAACAAAATAAGTTTCTTGAATGCAGTTTTTACACAATATCATACAAGCATGGACTCCAAATCTCGTCCTTATTTAAGTATGCGACAGCGGAAGCTCTTAATAATCACCTGAGAATAAACATGCTTAAAACGTCAACAAAAATGTTGGTGAGTTATAGGTTTAACCTATATATATCAAATCATAAAAATAGACCACAAGATTTCATATTTCAATACACATCCCATACATAGAGATAAAAATCATTCATATGGTGAACACCTGGTAACCGACATTAACAAGATGCATATATAAGAATATCCCCATCATTCCGGGACACCCTTCGGATATGATATAAATTTCGAAGTACTAAAGCATCCGGTACTTTGGATGGGGCTTGTTGGGCCCGATAGATCTATCTTTAGGATTCGCGTCAATTAGGGTGTCTGTTCCCTAATTCTTAGATTACCAGACTTAATAAAAAGGGGCATATTCGATTTCGATAATTCAACCATAGAATGTAGTTTCACGTACTTGTGTCTATTTTGTAAATCATTTATAAAACCTGCATGTATTCTCATCCCAAAAATATTAGATTTTAAAAGTGGGACTATAACTCACTTTCACAGATTTTTACTTCGTCGGGAAGTAAGACTTAGCCACTGGTTGATTCACGAACCTATAACAATATATACATATATATCAAAGTATGTTCAAAATATATTTACAACACTTTTAATATATTTTGATGTTTTAAGTTTATTAAGTCAGCTGTCCTCGTTAGTAACCTACAACTAGTTGTCCACAGTTAGATGTACAGAAATAAATCGATAAATATTATCTTGAATCAATCCACGACCCAGTGTATACGTATCTCAGTATTGATCACAACTCAAACTATATATATTTTGGAATCAACCTCAATCCTGTATAGCTAACTCCAACATTCACATATAGAGTGTCTATGGTTGTTCCGAAATATATATAGATGTGTCGACATGATAGGTCGAAACATTGTATACGTGTCTATGGTATCTCAAGATTACATAATATACAATACAAGTTGATTAAGTTATGGTTGGAATAGATTTGTTACCAATTTTCACGTAGCTAAAATGAGAAAAATTATCCAATCTTGTTTTACCCATAACTTCTTCATTTTAAATCCGTTTTGAGTGAATCAAATTGCTATGGTTTCATATTGAACTCTATTTTATGAATCTAAACAGAAAAGTATAGGTTTATAGTCGGAAAAATAAGTTACAAGTCATTTTTGTAAAGGTAGTCATTTCAGTCGAAAGAACGACGTCTAGATGACCATTTTAGAAAACATACTTCCACTTTGAGTTTAACCATAATTTTTGGATATAGTTTCATGTTCATAATAAAAATCATTTTCTCAGAATAACAACTTTTAAATCAAAGTTTATCATAGTTTTTAATTAACTAACCCAAAACAGCCAAAGGTGTTACTACGACGGCGTAAATCCGGTTTTACGGTGTTTTTCGTGTTTCCAGGTTTTAAATCATTAAGCTAGCATATCATATAGATATAGAACATGTGTTTAGTTGATTTTAAAAGTCAAGTTAGAAGGATTAACTTTTGTTTGCGAACAAGTTTAGAATTAACTAAACTATGTTCTAGTATTACAAGTTTAAACCTTCGAATAAGATAGCTTTATATGTATGAATCGAATGATGTTATGAACATCATTACTACCTTAAGTTCCTTGGATAAACCTACTGGAAAAGAGAGAAATGGATCTAGCTTCAATGGATCCTTGGATGGCTCGAAGTTCTTGAAGCAAAATCATGACACGAAAACAAGTTCAAGTAAGATCATCACTTGAAATAAGATTGTTATAGTTATAGAAATTGAACCAAAGTTTGAATATGATTATTACCTTGTATTAGAATGATAACCTACTGTAAGAAACAAAGATTTCTTGAGGTTGGATGATCACCTTACAAGATTGGAAGTGAGATAGCAAACTTGAAAGTATTCTTGATTTTATGAAACTAGAACTTTTGGAATTTATGAAGAACACTTAGAACTTGAAGATAGAACTTGAGAGAGATTAATTAGATGAAGAAAATTGAAGAATGAAAGTGTTTGTAGGTGTTTTTGGTCGTTGGTGTATGGATTAGATATAAAGGATATGTAATTTTGTTTTCATGTAAATAAGTCATGAATGATTACTCATATTTTTGTAATTTTATGAGATATTTCATGCTAGTTGCCAAATGATGGTTCCCACATGTGTTAGGTGACTCACATGGGCTGCTAAGAGCTGATCATTGGAGTGTATATACCAATAGTACATACATCTAAAAGCTGTGTATTGTACGAGTACGAATACGGGTGCATACGAGTAGAATTGTTGATGAAACTGAACGAGGATGTAATTGTAAGCATTTTTGTTAAGTAGAAGTATTTTGATAAGTGTCTTGAAGTCTTTCAAAAGTGTATGAATACATATTAAAACATATACATTTTAACTGAGTCGTTAAGTCATCGTTAGTCGTTACATGTAAATGTTGTTTTGAAACCTTTAGGTTAACGATCTTGTTAAATGTTGTTAACCCAATGTTTATAATATCAAAAGAGATTTTAAATTATTATATTATCATGATATTATGATGTACGAATATCTCTTAATATGATATATATACATTAAATGTCATTACAACGATAATCGTTACATATATGTCTCGTTTCAAAATCATTAAGTTAGTAGTCTTGTTTTTACATATGTAGTTCATTGTTAATATACTTAATGATATGTTTACTTATCATAATATCATGTTAACTATATATATAACCATATATATGTCATCATATAGTTTTTACAAGTTTTAACGTTCGTGAATCACCGGTCAACTTGGGTGGTCAATTGTCTATATGAAACCTATTTCAATTAATCAAGTCTTAACAAGTTTGATTGCTTAACATGTTGGAAACATTTAATCATGTAAATATCAATCTCAATTAATATATATAAACATGGAAAAGTTCGGGTCACTACAGTACCTACCCGTTAAATTAATTTCGTCCCGAAATTTTAAGCTGTTGAAGGTGTTGACGAATCTTCTGGAAATAGATGCGGGTATTTCTTCTTCATCTGATCTTCATGCTCCCAGGTGAACTCGGGTCCTCTACGAGCATTCCATCGAACCTTAACAATTGGTATCTTGTTTTGCTTAAGTCTTTTAACCTCACGATCCATTATTTCGACGGGTTCTTCGATGAATTGAAGTTTTTCGTTGATTTGGATTTCATCTAACGGAATAGTGAGATCTTCTTTAGCAAAACATTTCTTCAAATTCGAGACGTGGAAAGTGTTATGTACAGTCGCGAGTTGTTGAGGTAACTCAAGTCGGTAAGCTACTGGTCCGACACGATCAATAATCTTGAATGGTCCAATATACCTTGGGTTTAATTTCCCTCGTTTACCAAATCGAACAACGCCTTTCCAAGGTGCAACTTTAAGCATGACCATCTCTCCAATTTCAAATTCTATATCTTTTCTTTTAATGTCAGCGTAGCTCTTTTGTCGACTTTGGGCAGTTTTCAACCGTTGTTGAATTTGGATGATCTTCTCGGTAGTTTCTTGTATAATCTCCGGACCCGTAATCTGTCTATCCCCCACTTCACTCCAACAAATAGGAGACCTGCACTTTCTACCATAAAGTGCTTCAAACGGCGCCATCTCAATGCTTGAATGGTAGCTGTTGTTGTAGGAAAATTCTGCTAATGGTAGATGTCGATCCCAACTGTTTCCGAAATCAATAACACATGCTCGTAGCATGTCTTCAAGCGTTTGTATCGTCCTTTCGCTTTGCCCATCAGTTTGTGGATGATAGGCAGTACTCATGTCTAGACGAGTTCCTAATGCTTGCTGTAATGTCTGCCAGAATCTTGAAATAAATCTGCCATCCCTATCAGAGATAATAGAGATTGGTATTCCATGTCTGGAGATGACTTCCTTCAAATACAGTCGTGCTAACTTCTCCATCTTGTCATATTCTCTTATTGGCAAGAAGTGTGCTGATTTGGTAAGACGATCAACTATTACCCAAATAGTATCAAAACCACTTGCAGTCCTTGGCAATTTAGTGATGAAATCCATGGTAATGTTTTCCCATTTCCATTCCGGGATTTCGGGTTGTTGAAGTAGACCTGATGGTTTCTGATGCTCAGCTTTGACCTTAGAACACGTCAAACATTCTCCTACGTATTTAGCAACATCGGCTTTCATACCCGGCCACCAAAAATATTTCTTGAGATCCTTGTACATCTTCCCCGTTCTAGGATGTATTGAGTATCTGGTTTTATGAGCTTCTCTAAGTACCATTTCTCTCATATCTCCAAATTTTGGTACCCAAATCCTTTCAGCCCTATACCGGGTTCCGTGTTCCCGAATATTAAGATGTTTCTCCGATCCTTTGGGTATTTCATCCTTTAAATTTCCCTCTTTTAAAACTCCTTGTTGCGCCTCCTTTATTTGAGTAGTAAGGTTATTATGAATCATTATATTCATAGCTTTTACTCGAATGAGTTCTCTGTCCTTCCTGCTTAAGGCATCGGCTACCACATTTGCCTTCCCCGGGTGGTAACGAATCTCAAAGTCGTAATCATTCAATAATTCAATCCACCTACGCTGCCTCATATTCAGTTGTTTCTGATTAAATATGTGTTGAAGACTTTTGTGGTCTGTATATATAATACTTTTGACCCCATATAAGTAGTGCCTCCAAGTCTTTAATGCAAAACCAACCGCGCCTAATTCGAAATCATGCGTCGTATAATTTTGTTCGTGAAACTTCAATTGTCTAGACGCATAAGCAATCACCTTCGTTCGTTGCATTAATACACAACCGAGACCTTGCTTTGATGCGTCACAATAAATCACAAAATCATCATTCCCTTCAGGCAATGACAATATAGGTGCCGTAGTTAGCTTTTTCTTCAATAACTGAAACGCTTTCTCTTGTTCATCATTCCATTTAAATTTCTTCCCTTTATGCGTTAATGCAGTCAAGGGTTTTGCTATTCTGGAAAAGTCTTGGATGAACCTTCTGTAGTAACCAGCTAGTCCTAAAAACTGGCGTATGTGTTTCGGAGTTTTCGGGGTTTCCCACTTTTCAACAGTTTCTATCTTTGCCGGATCCACCTTAATACCTTCTTTGTTCACTATGTGACCGAGGAATTGAACTTCTTCCAACCAAAATGCACACTTTGAAAACTTAGCGTACAATTCTTCCTTCCTCAATACTTCTAACACCTTTCTCAAATGTTCACCGTGTTCTTGGTCATTCTTTGAGTAAATAAGTATGTCATCAATGAAAACAATGACAAACTTGTCAAGGTATGGTCCACACACTCGGTTCATAAGGTCCATGAACACAGCTGGTGCATTAGTTAAACCAAACGGCATGACCATAAACTCGTAATGACCGTAACGTGTTCTGAAAGCAGTCTTTGGAATATCATCTTCTTTCACCCGCATTTGATGATACCCGGAACGTAAGTCAATCTTTGAATAAACAGATGAGCCTTGTAGTTGATCAAATAAGTCGTCGATTCTCGGTAGTGGGTAGCGGTTCTTGATGGTAAGTTTGTTCAACTCTCGGTAGTCGATACACAACCTGAATGTACCATCTTTCTTCTTGACAAACAAAACAGGAGCTCCCCACGGTGATGTGCTTGGTCGAATGAAACCACGCTCTAAAAGTTCTTGTAATTGGCTTTGCAGTTCTTTCATCTCGTTGGGTGCGAGTCTGTAAGGAGTACGAGCTATTGGTGCAGCTCCTGGTACAAGATCTATTTGAAATTCAACGGATCGATGTGGGGGTAATCCCGGTAATTCTTTCGGAAATACATCGGGAAATTCTTTTGCGACGGGAACATCATTGATGCTCTTTTCTTCAGTTTGTACTTTCTCGACGTGTGCTAGAACAGCATAGCAACCTTTTCTTATTAGTTTTTGTGCCTTCAAATTACTAATAAGATGTAGCTTCATGTTGCCCTTTTCTCCGTACACCATTAAGGGTTTTCCTTTTTCTCGTATAATGCGAATTGCATTTTTGTAACAAACGATCTCTGCTGTCACTTCTTTCAACCAGTCCATACCGATTATCACATCAAAACTCCCTAACTCTACTGGTATCAAATCAATCTTAAATGTTTCGCTAACCAGTTTAATTTCTCGATTCCGACATATATTATCTGCTGAAATTAATTTACCATTTGCTAATTCGAGTAAAAATTTACTATCCAACGGCGTCAATGGACAACTTAATTTAGCACAAAAATCTCTACTCATATAGCTTCTATCCGCACCCGAATCAAATAAAACGTAAGCAGATTTATTATCAATAAGAAACGTACCCGTAATAAGCTCCGGGTCTTCCTGTGCCTCTGCCGCATTAATATTGAAAACTCTTCCGCGGCCTTGTCCATTCGTGTTCTCCTGGTTCGGGCAATTTCTAATAATGTGGCCCGGTTTTCCACATTTATAACAAACTACATTGGCATAACTTGCTCCGACATTACTTGCTCCGCCATTACTCGTTCCGACACCATTTGTTCCTTTCGTTCTATTAACCCCTGGTCTGTAGACCTCACACTTCGCCGCGCTATGACCATTTCTTTTACACTTGTTGCAAAATTTGGTGCATAACCCCGAGTGATACTTTTCACACCTTTGGCATAGCTGCTTCTGATTGTTGTTGTTGTTGCGGTTATTATTGTTGCTGGGATGATTGTTGTAGTTGCTGTTGTTGTTGTTGTTGTTGTTGTTGTTGTTGTTGTTGGGCCGTTTGTTGTAGTTGCGATTGTTGGGATAATTGTTGCGATTATTATTGTAATTGCTGTTGTTGTTGTATTGGTGATTCTTATCACCGTTTTCCTCCCACTTTCTTTTGACTTGCTTCACATTGGCCTCTTCAGCAGTCTGTTCTTTAATTCTTTCTTCAATCTGGTTCACTAGTTTGTGAGCCATTCTACATGCCTGTTGTATGGAGGCGGGCTCGTGTGAACTTATATCTTCTTGGATTCTTTCCGGTAATCCTTTCACAAACGCGTCGATCTTCTCTTCCTCATCTTCGAATGCTCCTGGACACAAAAGGCACAATTCTGTGAATCGTCTTTCGTACGTGGTAATATCAAATCCTTGGGTTCGTAACCCTCTAAGTTCTGTCTTGAGCTTATTGACCTCGGTTCTGGGACGGTACTTCTCGTTCATCAAGTGCTTGAATGCTGACCACGGTAGTGCGTAAGCATCATCTTGTCCCACTTGCTCTAGATAGGCATTCCACCATGTTAACGCAGAACCTGTGAAGGTATGCGTAGCGTACTTCACTTTGTCCTCTTCAGTACACTTACTTATGGCAAACACCGATTCGACCTTCTCGGTCCACCGTTTCAATCCGATCGGTCCTTCGGTTCCATCAAATTCCAAAGGTTTGCAGGCAGTGAATTCTTTGTAGGTGCATCCTACACGATTTCCTGTACTGCCATGAAATGTCCCGTTCTTATTGATTAAAAACGTTCCATATTAATTGATTTCGTTGCGAGGTTTTGACCTCTATATGAGACGTTTTTCAAAGACTGCATTCATTTTTAAAACAAACCATAACCTTTATTTCATAGATAAAGGTTTTAAAAAGCTTTACGTAGATTATCAAATAATGATAATCTAAAATATCCTGTTTACACACGACCATTACATAATGGTTTACAATACAAATATGTTACAACAAAATAAGTTTCTTGAATGCAGTTTTTACATAATATCATACAAGCATGGACTCCAAATCTCGTCCTTATTTAAGTATGCGACAGCGGAAGCTCTTAATAATCACCTGAGAATAAACATGCTTAAAACGTCAACAAAAATGTTGGTGAGTTATAGGTTTAACCTCTATGTAACATCCCGCCTTTTTCCATTTACTTTCCGTTTAACTATTTTAAAGTCCGTTATATATTTATAACATCTTTCGTTAATACGCGTTTTAAATTATCTCGATTAGGTAATTCACGCACCCGATTCAAACTTGAGGGACTAAAATTGACACGGGGCAAACTAGTTGACTAGGTCACCTAGTCCACCCCAATCACCACCATTCAACCATCTCCATCTCTCTCTCTTTCTCTCTAGCAAGAACACACACCCAATTTCCAAATTCATTCAATCATCATCTAAATTCGATCTAGGAGGCTTACAACAAAATAAATTACATATTCGTGATCCTCTCTTCATCCTCTTCATTTTGGTACCAACTTCATCTCGTTTGGGTAACATTTCTAAAACACTAGTTTTCTTTAAATTTGTGTTCTTGACTTAAAAGTATGTTAATTAGTGTCTATGGCTCATTGTGATGTCGTGTATGTAATTTGTATGCTCGATTTGTTGTTTTTGGTGTAACTAGTTCATTATGAAAATTACTTGCTAAATCCTTGATTTTGGATGATCAAATGTTATTAGATTGTTAATGTGCATGTTTTAAAAGTGTTACTAGTATCATTAGCTTCATTTTGATGTATAGATTGATTAAAGAAACTTCATAAACGCAATTATTGATTTTGTGAACTTTTGGTTAGGGTTGACAACTCTTAAAACGAACTTTTGATGCGTTGAATGCTTTTTAATGTTATTGATAAGTGTTTAGTTGTATTACATGTTTCATTACCTTCAAAACGGCATATCATATGTATAAATTGGATTCCCGAAACTTAAATTGCAATTGATAAACTTGAAACTTGAAAATAAACCTCTATTGATCACTTGGCGGGATTTCGGTTATAGTATATGATGTTTTTGCTTGATGAAAAGTGCTTAGTTACGTTCCTTGTCGAAAGAGCTTTCCGATGATATAAAATACATGTTCTAATTGTTTGCGGATCATAAAATGTGATTGTTTGTGTTTTGGTTCGTCCATTTAAGGAATACAGCAAACAGGGCCTGGAAACCGATCAGGACGCCGTCCAGATACTGGGGACGCCGTCCCACCTTTTGAACCTAGACGCCGTCTAGGATATCAGGACGCCGTCCCACCCTTCATTGTGGGACGCCGTCTAGCCATTTGGGACGCCGTCCCATTGTACTAAAACTGGCTGTTTGCTTTGGTCATTTGACATAAAAATGTTTGCTATGCTACGGACCTCCGATTAACATGAAACTTGGCCAACATGCTCATATATGATTATATAACTTAGAAAAATTGTCGGATACCCAACCCGACCCCGTTGACTTTTCTGTTGACTTTGACCCGACCAAGTTGACTTTTAATCAAACTTAACCAAATAATTGTGCAATCATTCTAACATGTTTTTATACTTGTACCTTGCATGAAACATGACAATTTGATTCACATGCTATTATGATCGAGTCTTAACGAGCCATAGGACTAATTGAACATCTTTGACCTATCGTGCTTACCGTTATTGATACAACCTATTGTTTAGGTCAAGACTAGCATTGTTCTTTGCACACGTTTACTTGTTGAAGTACTTTACTACTCGTGCACTCAAGGTGAGATCATAGTCCCACTTTTACTCTTTTTGAACTTACATTTGGGATGAGAAAACATAAACATTTCTTTACTAAGTGAACACAAGTACAGGAAAACAAACATTCTACATACGAGTTTAGAACAAAATCCTCAATTCGATTATCATTAGTTACACTTGCCGGGTGTAAGCGAGAACTTATGTTGTATGGATCCATATGGGTTTGACAAACCCTCATTCAAACGGTTCGCTACCGTTTACGAATGAAATATATTTTCGAGAAACAGTGTATGTTCTAGCACTAAGTGATGGGGTTCAATGGAAGGAAATGTTAAGCATTGATAATTGGGTGCTCGTGAAACAAACTTTTGGAATGTATTACTATTATTTCATTGATGCAAATCTTGTGGTTCACTTGTACTTACTTACTTAAACCTATGATTTCACCAACGTTTTCGTTGACAGATTTCTATGTTTTTCTCAGGTCCTTGAACGATACATGATACATGCTTCCGCTCATTATTTTGATACTTGCATTGGATGTCGAGTATATATGCATACATGGAGCGTCTTTTGACTACTTTTAAATTGTGTCGCATAAGTTTCATTTGTACTTAAAACTTTGTATAGTAACTTGTGGTGGAACTATTCTCGTAAACTTTGAACAATCTTTACATTTAAAATGAATGCGACATATCTTTTGGTCAAACGTTGTTTTAAAGACTTATGACCACGTAACGGGACCTAAGTAGACGGCGCCGTCAAACATGATTTGGTCGGGTCGCTACAGATGGTATCAGAGCGTTGATTGTAGGGATTTAGAGTTCATTAGTGTCAACCCCGAGTCATAGGGTACATTGGTGAGTCTAGACTACAACCGGCATATAGACTTGAAGTAGGAATTACTTGACTACTTGTGCATTTATACTCGAACGCTTCTACTCATATCTACTCTTAGTTCATCTTAATCTCACGTTGTTTAATTTGATTGACACGCCACCTTGACTATATGAAATGATGTCGAATGCACATATGAATCAGGGTAATATAATTTCCGGGATTATATTACGGTGACTCATATGAACTGAAATGTCCCGTTCTTATTGATTAAAAACGTTCCATATTAATTGATTTCGTTGCGAGGTTTTGACCTCTATATGAGACGTTTTTCAAAGACTGCATTCATTTTTAAAACAAACCATAACCTTTATTTCATAGATAAAGGTTTTAAAAAGCTTTACGTAGATTATCAAATAATGATAATCTAAAATATCCTGTTTACACACGACCATTACATAATGGTTTACAATACAAATATGTTACAACAAAATAAGTTTCTTGAATGCAGTTTTTACACAATATCATACAAGTATGGACTCCAAATCTCGTCCTTATTTAAGTATGCGACAGCGGAAGCTCTTAATAATCACCTGAGAATAAACATGCTTAAAACGTCAACAAAAATGTTGGTGAGTTATAGGTTTAACCTATATATATCAAATCATAATAATAGACCACAAGATTTCATATTTCAATACACATCCCATACATAGAGATAAAAATCATTCATATGGTGAACACCTGGTAACCGACATTAACAAGATGCATATATAAGAATATCCCCATCATTCCGGGACACCCTTCGGATATGATATAAATTTCGAAGTACTAAAGCATCCGGTACTTTGGATGGGGCTTGTTGGGCCCGATAGATCTATCTTTAGGATTCGCGTCAATTAGGGTGTCTGTTCCCAAATTCTTAGATTACCAGACTTAATAAAAAGGGGCATATTCGATTTCGATAATTCAACCATAGAATGTAGTTTCACGTAATTGTGTCTATTTTGTAAATCATTTATAAAACCTGCATGTATTCTCATCCCAAAAATATTAGATTTTAAAAGTGGGACTATAACTCACTTTCACAGATTTTTACTTCGTCGGGAAGTAAGACTTGGCCACTGGTTGATTCACGAACCTATAACAATATATACATATATATCAAAGTATGTTCAAAATATATTTACAACACTTTTAATATATTTTGATGTTTTAAGTTTATTAAGTCAGCTGTCCTCGTTAGTAACCTACAACTAGTTGTCCACAGTTAGATGTACAGAAATAAATCGATAAATATTATCTTGAATCAATCCACAACCCAGTGTATACGTATCTCAGTATTGATCACAACTCAAACTATATATATTTTGGAATCAACCTCAACCCTGTATAGCTAACTCTAACATTCACATATAGAGTGTCTATGGTTGTTCCGAAATATATATAGATGTGTCGACATGATAGGTCGAAACATTGTATACGTGTCTATGGTATCTCAAGATTACATAATATACAATACAAGTTGATTAAGTTATGGTTGGAATAGATTTGTTACCAATTTTCACGTAGCTAAAATGAGAAAAATTATCCAATCTTGTTTTACCCATAACTTCTTCATTTTAAATCCGTTTTGAGTGAATCAAATTGCTATGGTTTCATATTGAACTCTATTTTATGAATCTAAACAGAAAAGTATAGGTTTATAGTCGGAAAAATAAGTTACAAGTCGTTTTTGTAAAGGTAGTCATTTCAGTCGAAAGAACGACGTCTAGATGACCATTTTAGAAAACATACTTCCACTTTGAGTTTAACCATAATTTTTGGATATAGTTTCATGTTCATAATAAAAATCATTTTCCCAGAATAACAACTTTTAAATCAAAGTTTATCATAGTTTTTAATTAACTAACCCAAAACAGCCCGCGGTGTTACTACGACGGCGTAAATCCAGTTTTACGGTGTTTTTCGTGTTTCCAGGTTTTAAATCATTAAGTTAGCATATCATATAGATATAGAACATGTGTTTAGTTGATTTTAAAAGTCAAGTTAGAAGGATTAACTTTTATTTGCGAACAAGTTTAGAATTAACTAAACTATGTTCTAGTGATTACAAGTTTAAACCTTCGAATAAGATAGCTTTATATGTATGAATCGAATGATGTTATGAACATCATTACTACCTTAAGTTCCTTGGATAAACCTACTGGAAAAGAGAAAAGTGGATCTAGCTTCAATGGATCCTTGGATGGCTCGAAGTTCTTGAAGCAGAATCATGACACGAAAACAAGTTCAAGTAAGATCATCACTTGAAATAAGATTGTTATAGTTATAGAAATTGAACCAAAGTTTGAATATGATTATTACCTTGTATTAGAATGATAACCTACTGTAAGAAACAAAGATTTCTTGGGGTTGGATGATCACTTTACAAGATTGGAAGTGAGCTAGCAAACTTGAAAGTATTCTTGATTTTATGAAACTAGAACTTTTGGAATTTATGAAGAACACTTAGAACTTGAAGATAGAACTTGAGAGAGATCAATTAGATGAATAAAATTGAAGAATGAAAGTGTTTGTAGGTGTTTTTGGTCGTTGGTGTATGGATTAGATATAAAGGATATGTAATTTTGTTTTCATGTAAATAAGTCATGAATGATTACTCATATTTTTGTAATTTTATGAGATATTTCATGCTAGTTGCCAAATGATGGTTCCCACATGTGTTAGGTGACTCACATGGGCTGCTAAGAGCTGATCATTGGAGTGTATATACCAATAGTACATACATCTAAAAGCTGTGTATTGTACGAGTACGAATACGGGTGCATACGAGTAGAATTGTTGATGAAACTGAACGAGGATGTAATTGTAAGCATTTTTGTTAAGTAGAAGTATTTTGATAAGTGTCTTGAAGTCTTTCAAAAGTGTATGAATACATATTAAAACACTACATGTATATACATTTTAACTGAGTCGTTAAGTCATCGTTAGTCGTTACATGTAAATGTTGTTTTGAAACCTTTAGGTTAACGATCTTGTTGAATGTTGTTAACCCATTGTTTATTATAACCAATGAGATGTTAAATTGTTATATTATCATGATATTATGATATATAATATATCTCAGTATGATGTATATACAGTTAAATGTCGTTACAACGATAATCGTTACATATATGTCTCGTTTCGAAATCATTAAGTTAGTAGTCTTATTTTTACATATGTATTTCATTGTTAATACACTTAATAATATATTTACTTATCATTTAAAATAATTAACCAAGTGTATCAATATCTTAATATGATTCATATGTACCTAGTAAGACGTTGTTATAACGATAATCGTTATATATATCGTTTTCGAGTTTCTTAAATTAATAGTCTCATTTTTATGTATATAACTCATTGTTAAAATACCTAATGAGATACATACTTATAATAAAAACATGTTAACTATATATATAACCATATATATGTCATCGTATAGTTTTTTTACAAGTTTTAACGTTCGTGAATCACCGGTCAACTTGGGTGGTCAATTGTCTATATGAAACATATTTCAATTAATCAAGTCTTAACAAGTTTGATTGCTTAACATGTTGGAAACATTTAATCATGTAAATATCAATCTCAATTAATATATATAAACATGGAAAAGTTCGGGTCACTACAGTACCTACCCGTTAAATAAATTTCGTCCCGAAATTTTAAGCTGTTGAAGGTGTTGACGAATCTTCTGGAAATAGATGCGGGTATTTCTTCTTCATCTGATCTTCACGCTCCCAGGTGAACTCGGGTCCTCTACGAGCATTCCATCGAACCTTAACAATTGGTATCTTGTTTTGCTTAAGTCTTTTAACCTCACGATCCATTATTTCGACGGGTTCTTCGATGAATTGAAGTTTTTCGTTGATTTGGATTTCATCTAACGGAATAGTGAGATCTTCTTTAGCAAAACATTTCTTCAAATTCGAGACGTGGAAAGTGTTATGTACAGCCTCGAGTTGTTGAGGTAACTCAAGTCTGTAAGCTACTGGTCCGACACGATCAATAATCTTGAATGGTCCAATATACCTTGGATTTAATTTCCCTCGTTTACCAAATCGAACAACGCCTTTCCAAGGTGCAACTTTAAGCATGACCATCTCTCCAATTTCAAATTCTATATCTTTTCTTTTAATGTCAGCGTAGCTCTTTTGTCGACTTTGGGCGGTTTTCAACCGTTGTTGAATTTGGATGATCTTCTCGGTAGTTTCTTGTATAATCTCCGGACCCGTAATCTGTCTATCCCCCACTTCACTCCAACAAATCGGAGACCTGCACTTTCTACCATAAAGTGCTTCAAACGGCGCCATCTCAATGCTTGAATGGTAGCTGTTGTTGTAGGAAAATTCTGCTAACGGTAGATGTCGATCCCAACTGTTTCCGAAATCAATAACACATGCTCGTAGCATGTCTTCAAGCGTTTGTATCGTCCTTTCGCTCTGCCCATCAGTTTGTGGATGATAGGCAGTACTCATGTCTAGACGAGTTCCTAATGCTTGCTGTAATGTCTGCCAGAATCTTGAAATAAATCTGCCATCCCTATCAGAGATAATAGAGATTGGTATTCCATGTCTGGAGACGACTTCTTTCAAATACAGTCGTGCTAACTTCTCCATCTTGTCATCTTCTCTTATTGGCAGGAAGTGTGCTGATTTGGTGAGACGATCAACTATTACCCAAATAGTATCAAAACCACTTGCAGTCCTTGGCAATTTAGTGATGAAATCCATGGTAATGTTTTCCCATTTCCATTCCGGGATTTCGGGTTGTTGAAGTAGACCTGATGGTTTCTGATGCTCAGCTTTGACCTTAGAACACGTCAAACATTCTCCTACGTATTTAGCAACATCTGCTTTCATACCCGGCCACCAAAAATGTTTCTTGAGATCCTTGTACATCTTCCCCGTTCCAGGATGTATTGAGTATCTGGTTTTATGAGCTTTTCTAAGTACCATTTCTCTCATATCTCCAAATTTTGGTACCCAAATCCTTTCAGCCCTATACCGGGTTCCGTCTTCCCGAATATTAAGATGCTTCTCCGATCCTTTGGGTATTTCATCCTTTAAATTTCCCTCTTTTAAAACTCCTTGTTGCGCCTCCTTTATTTGAGTAGTAAGGTTATTATGAATCATTATATTCATAGATTTTACTCGAATGGGTTCTCTGTCCTTCCTGCTCAAGGCATCGGCTACCACATTTGCCTTCCCCGGGTGGTAACGAATCTCAAAGTCGTAATCATTCAATAATTCAATCCACCTACGCTGCCTCATATTCAGTTGTTTCTGATTAAATATGTGTTGAAGACTTTTGTGGTCGGTATATATAATACTTTTGACCCCATATAAGTAGTGCCTCCAAGTCTTTAATGCAAAAACAACCGCGCCTAATTCCAAATCATGCGTCGTATAATTTTGTTCGTGAATCTTCAATTGTCTAGACGCATAAGCAATCACCTTCGTTCGTTGCATTAATACACAACCGAGACCTTGCTTTGATGCATCACAATAAATCACAAAATCATCATTCCCTTCAGGCAATGACAATATAGGTGCCGTAGTTAGCTTTTTCTTCAATAACTGAAACGCTTTCTCTTGTTCATCATTCCATTCAAATTTCTTCCCTTTATGCGTTAATGCAGTCAAGGGTTTTGCTATTCTGGAAAAGTCTTGGATGAACCTTCTGTAGTAACCAGCTAGTCCTAAAAACTGGCGTATGTGTTTCGGAGTTTTCGGGGTTTCCCACTTTTCAACAGTTTCTATCTTTGCCGGATCCACCTTAATACCTTCTTTGTTCACTATGTGACCGAGGAATTGAACTTCTTCCAACCAAAATGCACACTTTGAAAACTTAGCGTACAATTCTTCCTTCCTCAATACTTCTAACACCTTTCTCAAATGTTCACCGTGTTCTTGGTCATTCTTTGAGTAAATAAGTATGTCATCAATGAAAACAATGACAAACTTGTCAAGGTATGGTCCACACACTCGGTTCATAAGGTCCATGAACACAGCTGGTGCATTAGTTAAACCAAACGGCATGACCATAAACTCGTAATGACCGTAACGTGTTCTGAAAGCAGTCTTTGGAATATCATCTTCTTTCACCCGCATTTGATGATACCCGGAGCGTAAGTCAATCTTTGAATAAACAGACGAGCCTTGTAGTTGATCAAATAAGTCATCGATTCTCGGTAGTGGGTAGCGGTTCTTGATGGTAAGTTTGTTCAACTCTCGGTAGTCGATACACAACCTGAATGTACCATCTTTCTTCTTGACAAACAAAACAGGAGCTCCCCACGGTGATGTGCTTGGTCGAATGAAACCACGCTCTAAAAGTTCTTGTAATTGGCTTTGTAGTTCTTTCATCTCGCTGGGTGCGAGTCTGTAAGGAGCACGAGCTATTGGTGCAGCTCCTGGTACAAGATCTATTTGAAATTCAACGGATCGATGTGGGGGTAATCCCGGTAATTCTTTCGGAAATACATCAGGAAATTCTTTTGCGACAGGAACATCATTGATGCTCTTTTCTTCAGTTTGTACTTTCTCGACGTGTGCTAGAACAGCATAGCAACCTTTTCTTATTAGTTTTTGTGCTTTCAAATTACTAATAAGATGTAGCTTCGTGTTGCCCTTTTCTCCGTACACCATTAAGGGTTTTCCTTTTTCTCGTATAATGCGAATTGCATTTTTGTAACAAACGATCTCTGCTTTCACTTCTTTCAACCAGTCCATACCGATTATCACATCAAAACTCCCTAACTCTACTGGTATCAAATCAATCTTAAATGTTTCGCTAACCAGTTTAATTTCTCGATTCCGACATATATTATCTGCTGAAATTAATTTACCATTTGCTAATTCGAGTAAAAATTTACTATCCAAAGGCGTCAATGGACAACTTAATTTAGCACAAAAATCTCTACTCATATAGCTTCTATCCGCACCCGAATCAAATAAAACGTAAGCAGATTTATTGTCAATAAGAAACGTACCCGTAACAAGCTCCGGGTCTTCCTGTGCCTCTGCCGCATTAATATTGAAAACTCTTCCGCGGCCTTGTCCATTCGTGTTCTCCTGGTTCGGGCAATTTCTAATAATGTGGCCCAGTTTTCCACATTTATAACAAACTACATTGGCATAACTTGCTCCGACACTACTTGCTCCGCCATTACTTGTTCCGACACCATTTGTTCCTTTCGTTCTATTAACCCCTGGTCCGTAGACCTCACACTTCGCCGCGCTATGACCATTTCTTTTACACTTGTTGCAAAATTTGGTGCAGAACCCCGAGTGATTCTTTTCACACCTTTGGCATAGCTGCTTCTGATTGTTGTTGTTGTTGCGGTTATTATTGTTGTTGGGATGATTGTTGTAGTTGCTGTTGTTGTTGTTGTTGTTGTTGTTGGGCCGTTTGTTGTAGTTGCGATTGATGTTGCGATTGTTGGGATAATTGTTGCGATTATTGTTGTAATTGCTGTTGTTGTATTGGTGATTCTTATCACCGTTTTCCTCCCACTTTCTTTTGACTTGCTTCACATTGGCCTCTTCAGCAGTCTGTTCTTTAATTCTTTCTTCAATTTGGTTCACGAGTTTGTGAGCCATTCTACATGCCTGTTGTATGGAGGCGGGCTCGTGTGAACTTATATCTTCTTGGATTCTTTCCGGTAATCCTTTCACAAACGCGTCGATCTTCTCTTCCTCATCTTCGAATGCTCCCGGACACAATAGGCACAATTCTGTGAATCGTCTTTCGTACGTGGTAATATCAAATCCTTGGGTTCGTAACCCTCTAAGTTCTGTCTTGAGCTTATTGACCTCGGTTCTGGGACGGTACTTCTCGTTCATCAAGTGCTTGAATGCTGACCACGGTAGTGCGTACGCATCGTCTTGTCCCACTTGCTCTAGATAGGTATTCCACCATGTTAACGCAGAACCTTTGAAGGTATGCGTAGCGTACTTTACTTTGTCCTCTTCAGTACACTTACTTATGGTAAACACCGATTCGACCTTCTCGGTCCACCGTTTCAATCCGATCGGTCCTTCGGATCCATCAAATTCCAAAGGTTTGCAGACAGTGAATTCTTTGTAGGTGCATCCTACACGATTTCCTGTACTGCTAGATCCAAGGTTATTGTTGGTATGTAGCGCAGCCTGTACTGCGGCTATGTTTGAAGCTAGAAAAGTACGAAATTCCTCTTCATTCATATTCACGGTGTGTCGAGTAGTCGGTGCCATTTCCTTCAAAATAGTCAAATGGAACAAGTTAATCATACAGAATATTAAGAGTAGTTAATAGTATTTCGTAGCATAATATGAACTCATTTATAAAAGCTTTTTCTTCATATTAGCGTTTTATAAGTTTAAATTCGGGTAGTACCTACCCGTTAAGTTCATACTTAGTAGCTAATATACAATTCAACTACTACAATTCTATATGAAAAACTGATTATAATAATATTTCGCGTTCAAACTTTTATACAATATTTTACAAACTTACAATACCGCTTATTTTACATAAAGCATGAAATATAGCACACAATAACTTTGATACAAGATAGTTGTGAAGATAATTCTAGCTAGTACACAAGTCGTTCAGCAAAGGCAATAAAGACACGTAATTCATACGTCCAGAAACAAGTCATGCATTCTGGTTTTACTAGGACTACTTCCCATCCTTGGTCTTGTGCAACATAACCGTTATGGCCGTTGATAAGACAGCGTGTTGTAGCGTCGTCAAAGGGATGAGGGTTACGTAATGTCCAACAGTCCCGTAATAATCTAAAAACCTCATTTCTTACCCCAATTACCGACTCCGTCACTTGTGGAAACGTTTTGTTTAATAGTTGTAGCCCGATGTTCTTGTTCTCACTTTGGTGAGAAGCGAACATTACTAATCCGTAAGCATAACATGCTTCTTTATGTTGCATGTTAGCCGCTTTTTCTAAATCACGAAGTCCAATATTCGGATATATTGAGTCAAAATAATTTCTTAACCCGTTGCGTAAAATAGCATTTGGGTTCCCCGCAATATATGCGTCAAAGTAAACACATCGTAACTTATGGGTTTCCCAATGTGATATCCCCCATCTTTCAAACGAAAGTATCTTATAAACCAAGACATTCTTGGAACGTTCTTCGAATGTCTTACAAACTGATCTCGCCTTAAATAGTTGTGCCGAGGAATTCTGGCCGACTCTAGACAAGATTTCATCAATCATGTCTCCGGGTAGGTCTCTTAAAATATTGGGTTGTCTATCCATTTTGTGTTTTTAAACTGTAAAATAGACAAGAGTTAGATTCATAAAAAAATACTTATTAATACAAGCAATTTTTACATATATCATAAAGCATACGAACACTATATTACATATATTACACCACACGAATACAACTATCTTATTCCGACTCGCTCGTTTCTTCTTCTTCGGTTTTGGTTCGTTTTGCCAAGTTTCTAGGGATATATGATGTTCCCCTAATACGAGCCGTCGTGATCCACATTGGTTTAGAAAAACCTGGTGGTTTAGAGGTTCCCGGGTCATTGTTACAACTTAAGGACTTCGGGGGTTGACGATACATATAAAGTTCATCGGGGTAGGAATTAGATTTCTCTATTTTTATGCCTTTCCCTTATTATTTTCTTTTGCCTTTTTAAATTCAGTTGGGGTAATTTCTATAACATCATCGGAATTCTCGTCGGAATCCGATTCATCGGAGAATTGGTAATCCTCCCAATATTTTGCTTCCTTGGCGGAAACACCATTGACCATAATTAACCTTGGTCGGTTGGTTGAGGATTCTCTTTTACTTAACCGTTTTATTATTTCCCCCACCGGTTCCGATTCTTCTTCCGGTTCCGATTCTTCGTCCGGTTCCGATTCTTCTTCCGGTTCTGACTCTTCTTCCGGTTCCTCTTCGGGAACTTGTGAATCAGTCCATGAATCATTCCAATTTACATTTGACTCTTCATTATTATTAGGTGAGTCAATGGAACTTGTTCTAGAGGTAGACATCTATCACATAATATCAAACACGTTAAGAGATTAATATATCACATAATATTCATATGTTAAAAATATATAGTTTCCAACAAAAATGTTAAGCAATCATTTTTAAAGAAAACACGGTCGAAGTCCAGAATCACTAATGCATCCTAACAAACTCGATAAGACACACTAATGCAAATTTTCTGGTTCTCTAAGACCAACGCTCGGATACCAACTGAAATGTCCCGTTCTTATTGATTAAAAACGTTCCATATTAATTGATTTCGTTGCGAGGTTTTGACCTCTATATGAGACGTTTTTCAAAGACTGCATTCATTTTTAAAACAAACCATAACCTTTATTTCATAGATAAAGGTTTTAAAAAGCTTTACGTAGATTATCAAATAATGATAATCTAAAATATCCTGTTTACACACGACCATTACATAATGGTTTACAATACAAATATGTTACAACAAAATAAGTTTCTTGAATGCAGTTTTTACACAATATCATACAAGTATGGACTCCAAATCTCGTCCTTATTTAAGTATGCGACAGCGGAAGCTCTTAATAATCACCTGAGAATAAACATGCTTAAAACGTCAACAAAAATGTTGGTGAGTTATAGGTTTAACCTATATATATCAAATCATAATAATAGACCACAAGATTTCATATTTCAATACACATCCCATACATAGAGATAAAAATCATTCATATGGTGAACACCTGGTAACCGACATTAACAAGATGCATATATAAGAATATCCCCATCATTCCGGGACACCCTTCGGATATGATATAAATTTCGAAGTACTAAAGCATCCGGTACTTTGGATGGGGCTTGTTGGGCCCGATAGATCTATCTTTAGGATTCGCGTCAATTAGGGTGTCTGTTCCCAAATTCTTAGATTACCAGACTTAATAAAAAGGGGCATATTCGATTTCGATAATTCAACCATAGAATGTAGTTTCACGTACTTGTGTCTATTTTGTAAATCATTTATAAAACCTGCATGTATTCTCATCCCAAAAATATTAGATTTTAAAAGTGGGACTATAACTCACTTTCACAGATTTTTACTTCGTCGGGAAGTAAGACTTGGCCACTGGTTGATTCACGAACCTATAACAATATATACATATATATCAAAGTATGTTCAAAATATATTTACAACACTTTTAATATATTTTGATGTTTTAAGTTTATTAAGTCAGCTGTCCTCGTTAGTAACCTACAACTAGTTGTCCACAGTTAGATGTACAGAAATAAATCGATAAATATTATCTTGAATCAATCCACGACCCAGTGTATACGTATCTCAGTATTGATCACAACTCAAACTATATATATTTTGGAATCAACCTCAACCCTGTATAGCTAACTCCAACATTCACATATAGAGTGTCTATGGTTGTTCCGAAATATATATAGATGTGTCGACATGATAGGTCGAAACATTGTATACGTGTCTATGGTATCTCAAGATTACATAATATACAATACAAGTTGATTAAGTTATGGTTGGAATAGATTTGTTACCAATTTTCACGTAGCTAAAATGAGAAAAATTATCCAATCTTGTTTTACCCATAACTTCTTCATTTTAAATCCGTTTTGAGTGAATCAAATTGCTATGGTTTCATATTGAACTCTATTTTATGAATCTAAACAGAAAAAGTATAGGTTTATAGTCGGAAAAATAAGTTACAAGTCGTTTTTGTAAAGGTAGTCATTTCAGTCGAAAGAACGACGTCTAGATGACCATTTTAGAAAACATACTTCCACTTTGAGTTTAACCATAATTTTTGGATATAGTTTCATGTTCATAATAAAAATCATTTTCCCAGAATAACAACTTTTAAATCAAAGTTTATCATAGTTTTTAATTAACTAACCCAAAACAGCCCGCGGTGTTACTACGACGGCGTAAATCCAGTTTTACGGTGTTTTTCGTGTTTTCAGGTTTTAAATCATTAAGTTAGCATATCATATAGATATAGAACATGTGTTTAGTTGATTTTAAAAGTCAAGTTAGAAGGATTAACTTTTATTTGCGAACAAGTTTAGAATTAACTAAACTATGTTCTAGTGATTACAAGTTTAAACCTTCGAATAAGATAGCTTTATATGTATGAATCGAATGATGTTATGAACATCATTACTACCTTAAGTTCCTTGGATAAACCTACTGGAAAAGAGAAAAGTGGATCTAGCTTCAATGGATCCTTGGATGGCTCGAAGTTCTTGAAGCAGAATCATGACACGAAAACAAGTTCAAGTAAGATCATCACTTGAAATAAGATTGTTATAGTTATAGAAATTGAACCAAAGTTTGAATATGATTATTACCTTGTATTAGAATGATAACCTACTGTAAGAAACAAAGATTTCTTGAGGTTGGATGATCACCTTACAAGATTGGAAGTGAGCTAGCAAACTTGAAAGTATTCTTGATTTTATGAAACTAGAACTTTTGGAATTTATGAAGAACACTTAGAACTTGAAGATAGAACTTGAGAGAGATCAATTAGATGAATAAAATTGAAGAATGAAAGTGTTTGTAGGTGTTTTTGGTCGTTGGTGTATGGATTAGATATAAAGGATATGTAATTTTGTTTTCATGTAAATAAGTCATGAATGATTACTCATATTTTTGTAATTTTATGAGATATTTCATGCTAGTTGCCAAATGATGGTTCCCACATGTGTTAGGTGACTCACATGGGCTGCTAAGAGCTGATCATTGGAGTGTATATACCAATAGTACATACATCTAAAAGCTGTGTATTGTACGAGTACGAATACGGGTGCATACGAGTAGAATTGTTGATGAAACTGAACGAGGATGTAATTGTAAGCATTTTTGTTAAGTAGAAGTATTTTGATAAGTGTCTTGAAGTCTTTCAAAAGTGTATGAATACATATTAAAACACTACATGTATATACATTTTAACTGAGTCGTTAAGTCATCGTTAGTCGTTACATGTAAATGTTGTTTTGAAACCTTTAGGTTAACGATCTTGTTGAATGTTGTTAACCCATTGTTTATTATAACCAATGAGATGTTAAATTGTTATATTATCATGATATTATGATATATAATATATCTCAGTATGATGTATATACAGTTAAATGTCGTTACAACGATAATCGTTACATATATGTCTCGTTTCGAAATCATTAAGTTAGTAGTCTTATTTTTACATATGTATTTCATTGTTAATACACTTAATAATATATTTACTTATCATTTAACATAATTAACCAAGTGTATCAATATCTTAATATGATTCATATGTACCTAGTAAGACGTTGTTATAACGATAATCGTTATATATATCGTTTTCGAGTTTCTTAAATTAATAGTCTCATTTTTATGTATATAACTCATTGTTAAAATACCTAATGAGATACATACTTATAATAAAAACATGTTAACTATATATATAACCATATATATGTCATCGTATAGTTTTTTTACAAGTTTTAACGTTCGTGAATCACCGGTCAACTTGGGTGGTCAATTGTCTATATGAAACATATTTCAATTAATCAAGTCTTAACAAGTTTGATTGCTTAACATGTTGGAAACATTTAATCATGTAAATATCAATCTCAATTAATATATATAAACATGGAAAAGTTCGGGTCACTACATGAACGTTCCGACATTATGACATAAAGAATTTAAGGCGAGTCGAGGAAAAACTTCTCTTTATCTTTATTCTATATCACGGTTAGTATTATCGAGAATGCTAATCAATGATATTCTTGTGTCTTGAAGGAACAATGGCTCCTCGTCGTGTACGCCGCAATGAAACTCCCGAACAAGCTCTCGAACGGATGATAGCCACCGCCGTAGATGCGGCCATGGCCGGTCACTCATCCAACAACAATAATAATAACAACCACAACAACAACAACAACAACAACAACAACAACAACAATGGGGCCGGAAACTCAAACGAGGGATGCTCTTATAAAGCTTTCATGGGGTGCAAACCTCACACTTTTGATGGAACCGGGGGACCGGTTGTGCTCACCCGATGGTTTGAGCAAACGGAAGCCATCTTTAGCATAAGCGGTTGTCGGGACCAAGACAAGGTCAAATACTCCACTCACACCTTCGCCGGTGTCGCTCTTACATGGTGGAATACTTATGTACAATCGGTGGGTACCGATGAAGCTCACGCCCTCTCTTGGGCCGACTTGAGGGAAAAGATGATTGTCGAATATTTCCCTCGTGAAGAAACCCGAAGTCTCGAACAAGAGCTAAGAACTTTAAAGGCGATCGGAAATGATCTCAAGGCTTATAATCAACGATTTTCCGAACTAGCCTTGATGTGCCCAAATCTTGTGAACCCCGAAGCTTTAAGGGTTGAACTTTACATGGATGGTCTTCCAAAGAGCATCAAACACGGAGTAATGTCATCCAAACCCACTAATCATCAAGAAGCTTTGAACATGGCCCGCAAATTGATAGAAACGGTTGACGAAATCGTAGTTCCGGCACCTAAGGCCGAGGATAAATTGGGCGGCAACAAAAGAAAGTGGGAACCCTCCCAATCAAGCAACAACAACTTTGCTAAGAAGCCTTACACCTCCGACGGCAAGAGGGGTTATGCCGGGAACCTACCTCTTTGCAACAAATGCAACAAACATCACTTTGGTGAATGTGGCAAGTTAATTTGCCACCAGTGCCAAGGAGTTGGTCATAAGGCCAACGATTGTAAAAGTGCCACTCCCGTTGCTCGAAAGTGGCCCAATGCACCAAAGACGGGCACTTGTTACGAATGTGGTCAAACGGGTCATTATAGAAATGCATGCCCAAAGAAGAAAGATAACCCCAACACGCGCGGCCGAGCTTTCAACATCAACACCGAGGAAGCCCGGGATGACACTGAACTAGTCACGGGTACGTTTCTTCTCAACAATTCTTATGTCTCTAGCTTATTCGATTCGGGTGCCGATAAATGCTTTGTATCCAAGACTTTGACTCATTCTTTTAGCACTCCTCCTCTTCTATTAGATACCACTTATACCATTGAAGTGGCTAACGGGAAACTATTAAGTGCCGACACATATTACCGGGGGTGTACGTTAAACATTTTGGGTAAGGAATTTGAAATTGACTTGATACCCATAGAACTAGGAAGCTTTGATGTAATAATCGGTATGAATTGGTTAGTCAAAACGAAATCTCACATCCTTTGTGATCTTAACGCAATCTGAATTCCTATCGAGAATGGTGAACCTTTGATTGTTTATGGCGATAAGAGTTGCACCAGACTCAACCTCGTTTCGTGCCTTAAAGTTAGAAAACTGCTCCGTAAGGGTTGTTTTGCGATCCTTGCCCACGTTAAGAAAGTCGAGTCTGACGAGAAGCACATCGGTGATGTGCCAATTGTTAGTGACTATTCCGATGTATTTCCCGATGAATTGCCGGGTCTTCCACCTCATCGACCGGTTGAATTTCAAATCGATCTTATTCCGGGAGCCGCACCCGTAGCACGTGCACCATATAGACTCGCTCCATCTGAAATGCAAGAATTGCAAAGTCAAATCCAAGAACTACTTGATCGTGGTTTTATCCAACCTAGCCATTCACCTTGGGGCGCTCCGATTTTGTTTGTTAAAAAGAAAGACGGATCCCTACGAATGTGCATTGATTATCGTGAACTAAATAAATTGACGGTTAAGAACCGATATCCTCTTCCTCGCATCGATGACCTCTTTGATCAACTACAAGGGTCTTGTGTATATTCGAAAATCGATCTCCGCTCGGGTTATCATCAATTAAGGGTTAAGGGGGAAGATGTCTCCAAAACCGCTTTCCGAACTCGTTATGGTAGTTATGAATTCCTCGTCATGCCATTTGGTCTTACTAACGCACCGGCGGTGTTCATGGATCTTATGAACCGCGTGTGCAAACCGTATCTCGATAAATTCGTTATTGTGTTCATCGATGATATATTGATCTATTCTAAAAATGAAGAAGAGCACGAACAACATCTCCGACTTGTGCTTGAACTCTTGAGACAAGAACGACTTTATGCCAAATTCTCCAAGTGTGAATTTTGGTTGAAGGAAGTTTAATTTCTTGGTCATGTTGTAAGTGATCAAGGTATTAAAGTCGATCCCACGAAGATCGAAGCCATTAGTAAATGGGAGACTCCTACTACTCCTACTCACATTCGTCAATTCTTGGGTCTCGCCGGGTACTATCGTAGATTCATCGAAAATTTCTCTTTGGTTGAACGTCCTCTAACCGCATTAACTCACAAAGGAAAGAAATTCATTTGGGCGACCGAGCAAGAATCCGCGTTTCAAATCTTGAAAACAAAGCTAACCACCGCTCCTATCTTGTCACTTCCCGAAGGCAATGATGACTTTGTTGTATATTGCGATGCCTCGAAACATGGTTTTGGGTGTGTATTGATGCAACGAACGAAAGTCATTGCTTATGCTTCTCGACAACTCAAAATTCATGAACGAAACTACACGACGCATGATCTCGAACTCGGAGCCGTCGTCTTTGCACTTAAAATGTGGAGACACTATCTTTATGGAACCAAGAGTACTATCTTTACCGACCACAAAAGTCTCCAACACATTTTCGATCAAAAGCAACTAAACATGAGACAACGACGGTGGATTGAAACTTTGAACGATTACGATTGCGAGCTTCGTTACCATCCCGGGAAGGCAAACGTAGTAGCCGATGCCTTAAGTCGAAAAGAAAGAGCGGTGCCTCTTCGTGTCCGAGCTTTAAACATCACCATTCACACCAACCTTAATAGCCAAATTCGGGTAGCCCAAGATGAGGCTCTCAAGGATGAAAACCTTTCACACGAGCTCTTAAACATTCTCGTCTCTCGATTCGAAATTAGGGAGACCGGACTCCGATATTACGCCGGAAGGATTTGGGTGCCTAGTTATGGGGACCTACGAAGCCTTATTTTAGATGAAGCCCATAAGTCACGATACTCGATTCACCCCGGTGCCAATAAGATGTACCACGACCTTAAACAACTATATTGGTGGCCGAACATCAAAAGGGACGTAGCTACTTATGTTTCCAAGTGTTTGACATGTTCCAAAGTCAAAGCCGAACACCAAAGACCGTCCGGATTACTTCAACAACCCGAGATCCCGCAATGGAAGTGGGAAAGGATAACGATGGATTTTATCACCAAGCTACCAAAAACGACGGGCGGTTATGATACCATTTGGGTTATTGTTGACCGTCTCACCAAATCCGCACACTTCCTGGCCATGAAAGAAACGAACAAAATGGAGAAACTTGCACAACTTTACATTAAGGAGATCGTAGCCCGACACGGTGTACCTTTATCGATTATCTCCTACCGAGATGGCCGTTTCGTTTCTAGATTTTGGCGTACTTTGCAAGAAGCGTTGGGAACGCGTTTAGACATGAGCACCGCATATCATCCTCAAACCGATGGACAAAGCGAACGCACAATTCAAACCTTAGAGGACATGTTACGAGCTTGCGTGGTTGATTTCGGAAAAGCTTGGGACAAGCACTTACCTCTCGCCGAGTTCTCTTACAACAATAGTTATCACGCGAGTATAAAGGCCGCACCTTTTGAAGCGCTATATGGCCGAAAATGTCGTTCACCTCTTTGTTGGGCTGAAGTAGGCGACGTACAAATCACCGGACCCGAACTCATTCACGAAACCACCGAGAAGATCGTTCAAATCCGAGATAGGCTTCGGACGGCCCGGAGTCGTCAAAAGTGCTATACCGACAAAAGACGCAACGACCTTGAATTTCAAGTCGGTGACCGCGTCATGTTAAAAGTCGCACCTTGGAAGGGTGTAATCCGTTTTGGGAAACGCGGGAAGCTAAATCCGCGGTATATTGGTCCTTTCGAAATCTTGGAGCGTATTGGAACCGTTGCTTATCGTTTAGATCTTCCGCCTCAATTGAGCCCCGTTCATCCTACTTTCCATGTATCCAACTTGAAAAAGTGTCTTGCCCAACCCGATATCGTCATTCCTCTCGAGGAGCTTACCATTGATGACAAACTTCATTTCGTGGAGGAACCGGTTGAAATTGTGGACACCTCCGTCAAGACATTGAAACAAAGCCGAATCCCGATTGTTAAAGTCCGTTGGAACGCCAAAAGGGGACCCGAGTTTACTTGGGAAAGACAAGATCAAATGCAAAGGAAGTATCCTCATCTATTCGTGAATTCGGAAACACAAGATCTCGAGGAAGAAACAACGACTACTACGCCTACTTAAATTTCGGGACGAAATTTCTTTTAAGGAGTAGGTAATGTAACATCCCGCCTTTTTCCATTTACTTTCTGTTTAACTATTTTAAAGTCCGTTATATATTTATAACATCTTTCGTTAATACGCGTTTTAAATTATCTCGATTAGGTAATTCACGCACCCGATTCAAACTTGAGGGACTAAAATTGACACGGGGCAAACTAGTTGACTAGGTCACCTAGTCCACCCCAATCACCACCATTCAACCATCTCCATCTCTCTCTCTTTCTCTCTAGCAAGAACACACACCCAATTTCCAAATTCATTCAATCATCATCTAAATTCGATCTAGGAGGCTTACAACAAAATAAATTACATATTCGTGATCCTCTCTTCATCCTCTTCATTTTGGTACCAACTTCATCTCGTTTGGGTAACATTTCTAAAACACTAGTTTTCTTTAAATTTGTGTTCTTGACTTAAAAGTATGTTAATTAGTGTCTATGGCTCATTGTGATGTCGTGTATGTAATTTGTATGCTCGATTTGTTGTTTTTGGTGTAACTAGTTCATTATGAAAATTACTTGCTAAATCCTTGATTTTGGATGATCAAATGTTATTAGATTGTTAATGTGCATGTTTTAAAAGTGTTACTAGTATCATTAGCTTCATTTTGATGTATAGATTGATTAAAGAAACTTCATAAACGCAATTATTGATTTTGTGAACTTTTGGTTAGGGTTGACAACTCTTAAAACGAACTTTTGATGTGTTGAATGCTTGTTAATGTTATTGATAAGTGTTTAGTTGTATTACATGTTTCATTACCTTCAAAACGGCATATCATATGTATAAATTGGATTCCCGAAACTTAAATTGCAATTGATAAACTTGAAACTTGAAAATAAACCTCTATTGATCACTTGGCGGGATTTCGGTTATAGTATATGATGTTTTTGCTTGATGAAAAGTGCTTAGTTGCGTTCCTTGTCGAAAGAGCTTTCCGATGATATAAAATACATGTTCTAATTGTTTGCGGATCATAAAATGTGATTGTTTGTGTTTTGGTTCGTCCATTTGAGGAATACAGCAAACAGGGCCTGGAAACCGATCAGGATGCTGTCCAGATACTGGGGACGCCGTCCCACCTTTTGAACCTAGACGCCGTCTAGGATATCAGGACGCCGTCCCACCCTTCATTGTGGGACGCCGTCTAGCCATTTGGGACGCCGTCCCATTGTACTAAAACTGGCTGTTTGCTTTGGTCATTTGACATAAAAATGTTTGCTATGCTACGGACCTCCGATTAACATGAAACTTGGCCAACATGCTCATATATGATTATATAACTTAGAAAAATTGTCGGATACCCAACCCGACCCCGTTGACTTTTCCGTTGACTTTGACCCGACCAAGTTGACTTTTAATCAAACTTAACCAAATAATTGTGCAATCATTCTAACATGTTTTTATACTTGTACCTTGCATGAAACATGACAATTTGATTCACATGCTATTATGATCGAGTCTTAACGAGCCATAGGACTAATTGAACATCTTTGACCTATCGTGCTTACCGTTATTGATACAACCTATTGTTTAGGTCAAGACTAGCATTGTTCTTTGCACACGTTTACTTGTTGAAGTACTTTACTACTCGTGCACTCAAGGTGAGATCATAGTCCCACTTTTACTCTTTTTGAACTTATATTTGGGATGAGAAAACATAAACATTTCTTTACTAAGTGAACACAAGTACAGGAAAACAAACATTCTACATACGAGTTTAGAACAAAATCCTCAATTCGATTATCATTAGTTACACTTGCCGGGTGTAAGCGAGAACTTATGTTGTATGGATCCATATGGGTTTGACAAACCCTCATTCAAACGGTTCGCTACCGTTTACGAATGAAATATATTTTCGAGAAACAGTGTATGTTCTAGCACTAAGTGATGGGGTTCAATGGAAGGAAATGTTAAGCATTGATAATTGGGTGCTCGTGAAACAAACTTTTGGAATGTATTACTATTATTTCATTGATGCAAATCTTGTGGTTCACTTGTACTTACTTACTTAAACCTATGATTTCACCAACGTTTTCGTTGACAGATTTCTATGTTTTTCTCAGGTCCTTGAACGATACATGATACATGCTTCCGCTCATTATTTTGATACTTGCATTGGATGTCGAGTATATATGCATACATGGAGCGTCTTTTGACTACTTTTAAATTGTGTCGCATAAGTTTCATTTGTACTTAAAACTTTGTATCGTAACTTGTGGTGGAACTATTCTCGTAAACTTTGAACAATCTTTACATTTAAAATGAATGCGACATATCTTTTGGTCAAACGTTGTTTTAAGGACTTATGACCACGTAACGGGACCTAAGTAGACGGCGCCGTCAAACATGATTTGGTCGGGTCGCTACACTATATATATCAAATCATAATAATAGACCACAAGATTTCATATTTCAATACACATCCCATACATAGAGATAAAAATCATTCATATGGTGAACACCTGGTAACCGACATTAACAAGATGCATATATAAGAATATCCCCATCATTCCGGGACACCCTTCGGATATGATATAAATTTCGAAGTACTAAAGCATCCGGTACTTTGGATGGGGTTTGTTGGGCCCGATAGATCTATCTTTAGGATTCGCGTCAATTAGGGTGTCTGTTCCCTAATTCTTAGATTACCAGACTTAATAAAAAGGGGCATATTCGATTTTGATAATTCAACCATAGAATGTAGTTTCACGTACTTGTGTCTATTTTGTAAATCATTTATAAAACCTGCATGTATTCTAATCCCAAAAATATTAGATTTTAAAAGTGGGACTATAACTCACTTTCACAGATTTTTACTTCGTCGGGAAGTAAGACTTGGCCACCGGTTGATTCACGAACCTATAACAATATATACATATATATCAAAGTATGTTTAAAATATATTTACAACACTTTTAATATATTTTGATGTTTTAAGTTTATTAAGTCAGCTGTCCTCGTTAGTAACCTACAACTAGTTGTCCACAGTTAGATGTACAGAAATAAATCAATAAATATTATCTTGAATCAATCCACGACCCAGTGTATACGTATCTCAGTATTGATCACAACTCAAACTATATATATTTTGGAATCAACCTCAACCCTGTATAGCTAACTCCAACATTCACATATAGAGTGTCTATGGTTGTTCCGAAATATATATAGATGTGTCGACATGATAGGTCGAAACATTGTATACGTGTCTATGGTATCTCAAGATTACATAATATACAATACAAGTTGATTAAGTTATGGTTGGAATAGATTTGTTACCAATTTTCACGTAGCTAAAATGAGAAAAATTATCCAATCTTGTTTTACCCATAACTTCTTCATTTTAAATCCGTTTTGAGTGAATCAAATTGCTATGGTTTCATATTGAACTCTATTTTATGAATCTAAACAGAAAAGTATAGGTTTATAGTCGGAGAAATAAGTTACAAGTCGTTTTTGTAAAGGTAGTCATTTCAGTCGAAAGAACGACGTCTAGATGACCATTTTAGAAAACATACTTCCACTTTGAGTTTAACCATAATTTTTGGATATAGTTTCATGTTCATAATAAAAATCATTTTCTCAGAATAAAAACTTTTAAATCAAAGTTTATCATAGTTTTTAATTAACTAACCCAAAACAGCCCGCGGTGTTACTACGACGGCGTAAATCCGGTTTTACGGTGTTTTTCGTGTTTCCAGGTTTTAAATCATTAAGTTAGCATATCATATAGATATAGAACATGTGTTTAGTTGATTTTAAAAGTCAAGTTAGAAGGATTAACTTTTGTTTGCGAACAAGTTTAGAATTAACTAAACTATGTTCTAGTGATTACAAGTTTAAACCTTCGAATAAGATAGCTTTATATGTATGAATCGAATGATGTTATGAACATCATTACTACCTTAATTTCCTTGGATAAACCTACTGGAAAATAGAAAAATGGATCTAGCTTCAATGGATCCTTGGATGGCTCGAAGTTCTTGAAGCAGAATCATGACACGAAAACAAGTTCAAGTAAGATCATCACTTGAAATAAGATTGTTATAGTTATAGAAATTGAACCAAAGTTTGAATATGATTATTACCTTGTATTAGAATGATAACCTACTGTAAGAAACAAAGATTTCTTGAGGTTGGATGATCACCTTACAAGATTGGAAGTGAGCTAGCAAACTTGAAAGTATTCTTGATTTTATGAAACTAGAACTTTTGGAATTTATGAAGAACACTTAGAACTTGAAGATAGAACTTGAGAGAGATCAATTAGATGAAGAAAATTGAAGAATGAAAGTGTTTGTAGGTGTTTTTGGTCGTTGGTGTATGGATTAGATATAAAGGATATGTAATTTTGTTTTCATGTAAATAAGTCATGAATGATTACTCATATTTTTGTAATTTTATGAGATATTTCATGCTAGTTGCCAAATGATGGTTCCCACATGTGTTAGGTGACTCACATGGGCTGCTAAGAGCTGATCATTGGAGTGTATATACCAATAGTACATACATCTAAAAGCTGTGTATTGTACGAGTACGAATACGGGTGCATACGAGTAGAATTGTTGATGAAACTGAACGAGGATGTAATTGTAAGCATTTTTGTTAAGTAGAATTATTTTGATAAGTGTATTGAAGTCTTTCAAAAGTGTATAAATACATATTAAAACACTACATGTATATACATTTTAACTGAGTCGTTAAGTCATCGTTAGTCGTTACATGTAAGTGTTGTTTTGAAACCTTTAGGTTAACGATCTTGTTAAATGTTGTTAACCCAATGTTTATAATATCAAATGAGATTTTAAATTATTATATTATCATGATATTATCATGTATTAATATCTCTTAATATGATATATATACATTAAATGTCTTTACAACGATAATCGTTACATATATGTCTCGTTTAAAAATCATTAAGTTAGTAGTCTTGTTTTTACATATGTAGTTCATTGTTAATATACTTTATGATATGTTTTCTTATCATAGTATCATGTTAACTATATATATATCCATATATATGTCATCATATAGTTTTTACAAGTTTTAACGTTCGTGAATCACCGATCAACTTGGGTGGTCAATTGTCTATATGAAACATATTTCAATTAATCAAGTCTTAACAAGTTTGATTGCTTAACATGTTGGAAACATTTAATCATGTAAATATCAATCTCAATTAATATATATAAACATGGAAAAGTTCGGGTCACTACAGTACCTACCCGTTAAATAAATTTCGTCCCGAAATTTTAAGCTGTTGAAGGTGTTGACGAATCTTCTGGAAATAGATGCGGGTATTTCTTCTTCATCTGATCTTCACGCTCCCAGGTGAACTCGGGTCCTCTACGAGCATTCCATCGAACCTTAACAATTGGTATCTTGTTTTGCTTAAGTCTTTTAACCTCACGATCCATTATTTCGACGGGTTCTTCGATGAATTGGAGTTTTTCGTTGATTTGGATTTCATCTAACGGAATAGTGAGATCTTCTTTAGCAAAACATTTCTTCAAATTCGAGACGTGGAAAGTGTTATGTACAGCTGCGAGTTGTTGAGGTAACTCAAGTCGGTAAGCTACTGGTCCGACACGATCAATAATCTTGAATGGTCCAATATACCTTGGATTTAATTTCCCTCGTTTACCAAATCGAACAACGCCTTTCCAAGGTGCAACTTTAAGCATGACCATCTCTCCAATTTCAAATTCTATATCTTTTCTTTTAATGTCAGCGTAGCTCTTTTGTCGACTTTGGGCGGTTTTCAACCGTTGTTGAATTTGGATGATCTTCTCGGTAGTTTCTTGTATAATCTCCGGACCCGTAATCTGTCTATCCCCCACTTCACTCCAACAAATTGGAGACCTGCACTTTCTACCATAAAGTGCTTCAAACGGCGCCATCTCAATGCTTGAATGGTAGCTGTTGTTGTAGGAAAATTCTGCTAATGGTAGATGTCGATCCCAACTGTTTCCGAAATCAATAACACATGCTCGTAGCATGTCTTCAAGCGTTTGTATCGTCCTTTCACTTTGCCCATCAGTTTGTGGATGATAGGCAGTACTCATGTCTAGACGAGTTCCTAATGCTTGCTGTAATGTCTGCCAGAATCTTGAAATAAATCTGCCATCCCTATCAGAGATAATAGAGATTGGTATTCCATGTCTGGAGACGACTTCCTTCAAATACAGTCGTGCTAACTTCTCCATTTTGTCATCTTCTCTTATTGGCAGGAAGTGTGCTGATTTGGTGAGACGATCAACTATTACCCAAATAGTATCAAAACCACTTGCAGTCCTTGGCAATTTAGTGATGAAATCCATGGTAATGTTTTCCCATTTCCATTCCGGGATTTCGGGTTGTTGAAGTAGACCTGATGGTTTCTGATGCTCAGCTTTGACCTTAGAACACGTCAAACATTCTCCCACGTATTTAGCAACATCGGCTTTCATACCCGGCCACCAAAAATGTTTCTTGAGATCCTTGTACATCTTCCCCGTTCCAGGATGTATTGAGTATCTGGTTTTATGAGCTTCTCTAAGTACCATTTCTCTCATATCTCCAAATTTTGGTACCCAAATCCTTTCAGCCCTATACCGGGTTCCGTCTTCCCGAATATTAAGATGCTTCTCCGATCCTTTGGGTATTTCATCCTTTAAATTTCCCTCTTTTAAAACTCCTTGTTGCGCCTCCTTTATTTGAGTAGTAAGGTTATTATGAATCATTATATTCATAGATTTTACTCGAATGGGTTCTCTGTCCTTCCTGCTCAAGGCATCGGCTACCACATTTGCCTTCCCCGGGTGGTAACGAATCTCAAAGTCGTAATCATTCAATAATTCAATCCACCTACGCTGCCTCATATTCAGTTGTTTCTGATTAAATATGTGTTGAAGACTTTTGTGGTCGGTATATATAATACTTTTGACCCCATATAAGTAGTGCCTCCAAGTCTTTAATGCAAAAACAACCGCGCCTAATTCCAAATCATGCGTCGTATAATTTTGTTCGTGAATCTTCAATTGTCTAGACGCATAAGCAATCACCTTCGTTCGTTGCATTAATACACAACCGAGACCTTGCTTTGATGCGTCACAATAAATCACAAAATCATCATTCCCTTCAGGCAATGACAATATAGGTGCCGTAGTTAGCTTTTTCTTCAATAACTGAAACGCTTTCTCTTGTTCATCATTCCATTCAAATTTCTTCCCTTTATGCGTTAATGCAGTCAAGGGTTTTGCTATTCTGGAAAAGTCTTGGATGAACCTTCTGTAGTAACCAGCTAGTCCTAAAAACTGGCGTATGTGTTTCGGAGTTTTCGGGGTTTCCCACTTTTCAACAGTTTCTATCTTTGCTGGATCCACCTTAATACCTTCTTTGTTCACTATGTGACCGAGGAATTGAACTTCTTCCAACCAAAATGCACACTTTGAAAACTTAGCGTACAATTCTTCCTTTCTCAATACTTCTAACACCTTTCTCAAATGTTCACCGTGTTCTTGGTCATTCTTTGAGTAAATAAGTATGTCATCAATGAAAACAATGACAAACTTGTCAAGGTATGGTCCACACACTCGGTTCATAAGGTCCATGAACACAGCTGGTGCATTAGTTAAACCAAACGGCATGACCATAAACTCGTAATGACCATAACGTGTTCTGAAAGCAGTCTTTGGAATATTATCTTCTTTCACCCGCATTTGATGATACCCGGAACGTAAGTCAATCTTTGAATAAACAGACGAGCCTTGTAGTTGATCAAATAAGTCGTCGATTCTCGGTAGTGGTTAGCGGTTCTTGATGGTAAGTTTGTTCAACTCTCGGTAGTCGATACACAACCTGAATGTACCATCTTTCTTCTTGACAAACAAAACAGGAGCTCCCCACGGTAATGTGCTTGGTCGAATGAAACCACGCTCTAAAAGTTCTTGTAATTGGCTTTGCAGTTCTTTCATCTCGCTGGGTGCGAGTCTGTAAGGAGCACGAGCTATTGGTGCAGCTCCTAGTACAAGATCTATTTGAAATTCAACGGATCGATGTGGGGGTAATCCCGGTAATTCTTTCGGAAATACATCGGGAAATTCTTTTGCAATGGGAACATCATTGATGCTCTTTTCTTCAGTTTGTACTTTCTCGACGTGTGCTAGAACAGCATAGCAACCTTTTCTTATTAGTTTTTGTGCCTTCAAATTACTAATAAGATGTAGCTTCGTGTTGCCCTTTTCTCCGTACACCATTAAGGGTTTTCCTTTTTCTCGTATAATGCGAATTGCATTTTTGTAACAAACGATCTCTGCTTTCACTTCTTTCAACCAGTCCATACCGATTATCACATCAAAACTCCCTAACTCTACTGGTATTAAATCAATCTTAAATGTTTCGCTAACCAGTTTAATTTCTCGATTCCGACATATATTATCTGCTGAAATTAATTTACCATTTGCTAATTCGAGTAAAAATTTACTATCCAAAGGCGTCAATGGGCAACTTAATTTAGCACAAAAATCTCTACTCATATAGCTTCTATCCGCACCCGAATAAAATAAAACGTAAGCAGATTTATTGTCAATAAGAAACGTACCCGTAACAAGCTCCGGGTCTTCCTGTGCCTCTGCCGCATTAATATTGAAAACTCTTCCACGGCCTTGTCCATTCGTGTTCTCCTGGTTCGGGCAATTTCTAATAATGTGGCCTGGTTTTCCACATTTATAACAAACTACATTGGCATAACTTGCTCCGACACTACTTGCTCCGCCATTACTCGTTCCGACACCATTTGTTCCTTTCGTTCTATTAACCCCTGGTCCGTAGACCTCACACTTCGCCGCGCTATGACCATTTCTTTTACACTTGTTGCAAAATTTGGTGCAGAACCCCGAGTGATTCTTTTCACACCTTTGGCATAGCTGCTTCTGATTGTTGTTGTTGTTGCGGTTATTATTGTTGTTGGGATGATTGTTGTAGTTGCTGTTGTTGTTGTTGTTGTTGTTGTTGTTGTTGTTGTTGTTGTTGTTGTTGTTGGGCCGTTTGTTGTAGTTGCGATTGATGTTGCGATAGTTAGGATAGTTGTTGCGATTATTGTTATAATTGCTGTTGTTGTTGTATTGGTGATTCTTATCACCGTTTTCCTCCCACTTTCTTTTGACTTGCTTCACATTGGCCTCTTCAGCAGTCTGTTCTTTAATTCTTTCTTCAATCTGGTTCACTAGTTTGTGAGCCATTCTACATGCCTGTTGTATGGAGGCGGGCTCGTGTGAACTTATATCTTCTTGGATTCTTTCCGGTAATCCTTTCACAAACGCGTCGATCTTCTCTTCCTCATCTTCGAATGCTCCCGGACACAATAGGCACAATTCTGTGAATCGTCTTTCGTACGTGGTAATATCAAATCCTTGGGTTCGTAACCCTCTAAGTTCTGTCTTGAGCTTATTGACCTCAGTTCTGGGACGGTACTTCTCGTTCATCAAGTGCTTGAATGCTGACCACGGTAGTGCGTACGCATCATCTTGTCCCACTTGCTCTAGATAGGTATTCCACCATGTTAACGCAGAACCTGTGAAGGTATGTGTAGCGTACTTCACTTTTTCCTCTTCAGTACACTTACTTATGGCAAACACCGATTCGACCTTCTCGGTCCACCGTTTCAATCCGATCGGTCCTTCGGTTCCATCAAATTCCAAAGGTTTACAAGCAGTGAATTCTTTGTAGGTGCATCCTACACGATTTCCTGTACTGCTAGATCCAAGGTTATTGTTGGTATGTAGCGCAGCCTGTACTGCGGCTATGTTTGAAGCTAGAAAAGTACGAAATTCCTCTTCATTCATATTCACGGTGTGTCGAGTAGTCGGTGCCATTTCCTTCAAAATAGTCAAATGGAACAAGTTAATCATACATAATATTAAGAGTAGTTAATAGTATTTCGTAGCATAATATGAACTCATTTATAAAAGCTTTTTCTTCATATTAGCGTTTTATAAGTTTAAATTCGGGTAGTACCTACCCGTTAAGTTCATACTTAGTAGCTAATATACAATTCAACTACTACAATTCTATATGAAAAACTGATTATAATAATATTTCGCGTTCAAACTTTTATACAATATTTTACAAACTTACAATACCGCTTATTTTACATAAAGCATGAAATATAGCACACAATAACTTTGATACAAGATAGTTGTGAAGATAATTCTAGCTAGTACACAAGTCGTTCAGCAAAGGCAATAAAGACACGTAATTCATACGTCCAGAAACAAGTCATGCATTCTGGTTTTACTAGGACTACTTCCCATCCTTGGTCTTGTGCAACATAACCGTTATGGCCGTTGATAAGACAGCGTGTTGTAACGTCGTCAAAGGGACGAGGGTTACGTAATGTCCAACAGTCCCGTAATAATCTAAAAACCTCATTTCTTACCCCAATTACCGACTCCGTCACTTGTGGAAACGTTTTGTTTAATAGTTGTAGCCCGATGTTCTTGTTCTCACTTTGGTGAGAAGCGAACATTACTAATCCGTAAGCATAACATGCTTCTTTATGTTGCATGTTAGCCGCTTTTTCTAAATCACGAAGTCCAATATTCGGATATATTGAGTCAAAATAATTTCTTAACCCATTGCGTAAAATAGCATTTGGGTTCCCCGCAATATATGCGTCAAAGTAAACACATCGTAACTTATGGGTTTCCCAATGTGATATCCCCCATTTTTCAAACGAAAGTCTCTTATAAACCAAGACATTCTTGGAACGTTCTTCGAATGTCTTACAAACTGATCTCGCCTTAAATAGTTGTGCCGAGGAATTCTGACCGACTCTAGACAAGATTTCATCAATCATGTCTCCGGGTAGGTCTCTTAAAATATTGGGTTGTCTATCCATTTTGTGTTTTTAAACTGTAAAATAGACAAGAGTTAGATTCATAAAAAAAATACTTATTAATACAAGCAATTTTTACATATATCATAAAGCATAAGCACACTATATTACATATATTACACCACACGAATACAACTATCTTATTCCGACTCGCTCGTTTCTTCTTCTTCGGTTTTGGTTCATTTTGCCAAGTTTCTAGGGATATATGATGTTCCCCTAATAAGAGCCGTAATTTTCCACATTGGGTTAGAAAAACCTGGTGGTTTAGAGGTTCCCGGGTCATTGTTACAACTTAAGGACTTCGGGGGTTGACGATACATATAAAGTTCATCGGGGTTGGAATTAGATTTCTCTATTTTTATGCCCTTTCCCTTATTATTTTCTTTTGCCTTTTTAAATTCAGTTGGGGTAATTTCTATAACATCATCGGAATTCTCGTCGGAATCCGATTCATCGGAGAATTGGTAATCCTCCCAATATTTTGCTTCCTTGGCGGAAACACCATTGACCATAATTAACCTTGGTCGGTTGGTTGAGGATTTTCTTTTACTTAACCGTTTTATTATTTCCCCCACCGGTTCTATTTCTTCATCCGGTTCCGATTCTTCTTCCGGTTCCGATTCTTCTTCCGGTTCCGACTCTTCTTCCGGTTCCTCTTCAGGAACTTGTGAATCGGTCCACGAATCATTCCAATTTACATTTGACTCTTCATTATTATTAGGTGAGTCAATGGGACTTGTTCTAGAGGTAGACATCTATCACATAATATCAAACGCGTTAAGAGATTAATATATCACATAATATTCACATGTTAAAAATATATAGTTTCCAACAAAATATGTTAAGCAATCATTTTTCAAGTAAACACGGTCGAAGTCCAGACTCACTAATGCATCCTAACAAACTTGATAAGACACACTAATGCAAAATTCTGGTTCTCTAAGACCAACGCTCTGATACCAACTGAAATGTCCCGTTCTTATTGATTAAAAACGTTCCATATTAATTGATTTCGTTGCGAGGTTTTGACCTCTATATGAGACGTTTTTCAAAGACTGCATTCATTTTTAAAACAAACCATAACCTTTATTTCATAGATAAAGGTTTTAAAAAGCTTTACGTAGATTATCAAATAATGATAATCTAAAATATCCTGTTTACACACGACCATTACATAATGGTTTACAATACAAATATGTTACAACAAAATAAGTTTCTTGAATGCAGTTTTTACATAATATCATACAAGCATGGACTCCAAATCTCGTCCTTATTTAAGTATGCGACAGCGGAAGCTCTTAATAATCACCTGAGAATAAACATGCTTAAAACGTCAACAAAAATGTTGGTGAGTTATAGGTTTAACCTATATATATCAAATCATAATAATAGACCACAAGATTTCATATTTCAATACACATCCCATACATAGAGATAAAAATCATTCATATGGTGAACACCTGGTAACCGACATTAACAAGATGCATATATAAGAATATCCCCATCATTCCGGGACACCCTTCGGATATGATATAAATTTCGAAGTACTAAAGCATCCGGTACTTTGGATGGGGCTTGTTGGGCCCGATAGATCTATCTTTAGGATTCGCGTCAATTAGGGTGTCTGTTCCCTAATTCTTAGATTACCAGACTTAATAAAAAGGGGCATATTCGATTTTGATAATTCAACCATAGAATGTAGTTTCACGTACTTGTGTCTATTTTGTAAATCATTTATAAAACCTGCATGTATTCTCATCCCAAAAATATTAGATTTTAAAAGTGGGACTATAACTCACTTTCACATATTTTTACTTCGTCGGGAAGTAAGACTTGGCCACCGGTTGATTCACGAACCTATAACAATATATACATATATATCAAAGTATGTTTAAAATATATTTACAACACTTTTAATATATTTTGATGTTTTAAGTTTATTAAGTCAGCTGTCCTCGTTAGTAACCTACAACTAGTTGTCCACAGTTAGATGTACAGAAATAAATCAATAAATATTATCTTGAATCAATCCACGACCCAGTGTATACGTATCTCAGTATTGATCACAACTCAAACTATATATATTTTGGAATCAACCTCAACCCTGTATAGCTAACTCCAACATTCACATATAGAGTGTCTATGGTTGTTCCGAAATATATATAGATGTGTCGACATGATAGGTCGAAACATTGTATACGTGTCTATGGTATCTCAAGATTACATAATATACAATACAAGTTGATTAAGTTATGGTTGGAATAGATTTGTTACCAATTTTCACGTAGCTAAAATGAGAAAAATTATCCAATCTTGTTTTACCCATAACTTCTTCATTTTAAATCCGTTTTGAGTGAATCAAATTGCTATGGTTTCATATTGAACTCTATTTTATGAATCTAAACAGAAAAGTATAGGTTTATAGTCGGAGAAATAAGTTACAAGTCGTTTTTGTAAAGGTAGTCATTTCAGTCGAAAGAACGACGTCTAGATGACCATTTTAGAAAACATACTTCCACTTTGAGTTTAACCATAATTTTTGGATATAGTTTCATGTTCATAATAAAAATCATTTTCTCAGAATAAAAACTTTTAAATCAAAGTTTATCATAGTTTTTAATTAACTAACCCAAAACAGCCCGCGGTGTTACTACGACGGCGTAAATCCGGTTTTACGGTGTTTTTCGTGTTTCCAGGTTTTAAATCATTAAGTTAGCATATCATATAGATATAGAACATGTGTTTAGTTGATTTTAAAAGTCAAGTTAGAAGGATTAACTTTTGTTTGCGAACAAGTTTAGAATTAACTAAACTATGTTCTAGTGATTACAAGTTTAAACCTTCGAATAAGATAGCTTTATATGTATGAATCGAATGATGTTATGAACATCATTACTACCTTAATTTCCTTGGATAAACCTACTGGAAAAGAGAAAAATGGATCTAGCTTCAATGGATCCTTGGATGGCTCGAAGTTCTTGAAGCAGAATCATGACACGAAAACAAGTTCAAGTAAGATCATCACTTGAAATAAGATTGTTATAGTTATAGAAATTGAACCAAAGTTTGAATATGATTATTACCTTGTATTAGAATGATAACCTACTGTAAGAAACAAAGATTTCTTGAGGTTGGATGATCACCTTACAAGATTGGAAGTGAGCTAGCAAACTTGAAAGTATTCTTGATTTTATGAAACTAGAACTTTTGGAATTTATGAAGAACACTTAGAACTTGAAGATAGAACTTGAGAGAGATCAATTAGATGAAGAAAATTGAAGAATGAAAGTGTTTGTAGGTGTTTTTGGTCGTTGGTGTATGGATTAGATATAAAGGATATGTAATTTTGTTTTCATGTAAATAAGTCATGAATGATTACTCATATTTTTGTAATTTTATGAGATATTTCATGCTAGTTGCCAAATGATGGTTCCCACATGTGTTAGGTGACTCACATGGGCTGCTAATAGCTGATCATTGGAGTGTATATACCAATAGTACATACATCTAAAAGCTGTGTATTGTACGAGTACGAATACGGGTGCATACGAGTAGAATTGTTGATGAAACTGAACGAGGATGTAATTGTAAGCATTTTTGTTAAGTAGAAGTATTTTGATAAGTGTATTGAAGTCTTTCAAAAGTGTATAAATACATATTAAAACACTACATGTATATACATTTTAACTGAGTCGTTAAGTCATCGTTAGTCGTTACATGTAAGTGTTGTTTTGAAACCTTTAGGTTAACGATCTTGTTAAATGTTGTTAACCCAATGTTTATAATATCAAATGAGATTTTAAATTATTATATTATCATGATATTATCATGTATTAATATCTCTTAATATGATATATATACATTAAATGTCTTTACAACGATAATCGTTACATATATGTCTCGTTTAAAAATCATTAAGTTAGTAGTCTTGTTTTTACATATGTAGTTCATTGTTAATATACTTTATGATATGTTTTCTTATCATAGTATCATGTTAACTATATATATATCCATATATATGTCATCATATAGTTTTTACAAGTTTAACGTTCGTGAATCACCGATCAACTTGGGTGGTCAATTGTCTATATGAAACATATTTCAATTAATCAAGTCTTAACAAGTTTGATTGCTTAACATGTTGGAAACATTTAATCATGTAAATATCAATCTCAATTAATATATATAAACATGGAAAAGTTCGGGTCACTACATGCCAGATCCAAGGTTATTGTTGGTATGTAGCGCAGCCTGTACTGCGGCTATGTTTGAAGCTAGAAAAGTACGGAATTCCTCTTCATTCATATTCACGGTGTGTCGAGTAGTCGGTGCCATTTCCTTCAAAATAGTCAAATGGAACAAGTTAATCATACAGAATATTAAGAGTAGTTAATAGTATTTCGTAACATAATATGAACTCATTTATAAAAGCTTTTTCTTCATATTAGCGTTTTATAAGTTTAAATTCGGGTAGTACCTACCCGTTAAGTTCATACTTAGTAGCTAATATACAATTCAACTACTACAATTCTATATGAAAAACTGATTATAATAATATTTCGCGTTCAAACTTTTACACAATATTTTACAAACTTACAATACCGCTTATTTTACATATAGCATGAAATATAGCACACAATAAATTTGATACAAGATGGTTGTGAAGATAATTCTAGCTAGTACACAAGTCGTTCAGCAAAGGCAATAAAGACACGTAATTCATACGTCCAGAAACAAGTCATGCATTCTGGTTTTACTAGGATTACTTCCCATCCTTGGTCTTGTGGAACATAACCGTTATGGCCGTTGATAAAACAGCGTGTTGTAACGTCGTCAAAGGGACGAGGGTTACGTAATGTCCAACAGTCCCGTAACAATCTAAAAACCTCATTTCTTACCCCAATTACCGACTCCGTCACTTATGGGAACGTTTTGTTTAATAGTTGTAGCCCGATGTTCTTGTTCTCACTTTGGTGAGAAGCGAACATTACTAATCCGTAAGCATAACATGCTTCTTTATGTTGCATGTTAGCCGCTTTTTCTAAATCATGAAGTCCTATATTCGGATATACTGAGTCAAAATAATTTCTTAACCCGTTGCGTAAAATAGCATTTGGGTTCCCCGCAATATATGCGTCAAAGTAAACACATCGTAACTTATGGATTTCCCAATGTGATATCCCCCATCTTTCGAACGAAAGCCTTCTATAAACCAAGGCATTCTTGGAACGTTCTTCGAATGTCTTACAAACTGATCTCGCCTTAAATAGTTGTGCCGAAGAATTCTGACCGACTCTAGACAAGATTTCATCAATCATGTCTCCGGGTAGGTCTCTTAAAATATCGGGTTGTCTATCCATTTTGTGTTTTTATATTGTAAAATAGACAAGAATTAGATTCATAAAAAAAAAATACTTATTAATACAAGCAATTTTTACATATATCCTAAAGCATAAGCACACTATATTACATATATTACACCACACGAATACAACTATCTTATTCCGACTCGCTTGTTTCTTCTTCTTCGGTTTTGGATCGTTTTGCCAAGTTTCTAGGGATATATGATGTTCCCCTAATACGAGCCGTCGTTGTCCACATTGGTTTAGAAAAACCTGGTGGTTTAGAGGTTCCCGGGTCATTGTTACAACTTAAGGACTTCGGGGGTTGACGATACATATAAAGTTCATCGAGGTTGGAATTAGATTTCTCTATTTTTATGCCCTTTCCCTTATTATTTTCTTTTGCCTTTTTAAATTCAGTTGGGGTAATTTCTATAACATCATCGGAATTCTCGTCGGAATCCGATTCATCGGAGAATTGGTAATCCTCCCAATATTTTGCTTCCTTGGCGGAAACACCATTGACCATAATTAACCTTGGTCGGTTGGTTGAGGATTTTCTTTTACTTAACCGTTTTATTATTTCCCCCACCGGTTCTATTTCTTCATCCAGTTCCGATTCTTCTTCCGGTTCCGACTCTTCTTACGGTTCCTCTTCGGGAACTTGTGAATCAGTCCACGAATCATTCCAATTTACATTTGACTCTTCATTATTATTAGGTGAGTCAATGGGACTTGTTCTAGAGGTAGACATCTATCACATAATATCAAACGCGTTAAGAGGTTAATATATCACATAATATTCACATGTTAAAAATATATAGTTTCCAACAAAATTTGTTAAGCAATCATTTTTCAAGTAAACACGGTCGAAGTCCAGACTCACTAATGCATCCTAACAAACTCGATAAGACACACTAATGCAAAATTCTGGTTCTCTAAGACCAACGCTCGGATACCAACTGAAATGTCCCGTTCTTATTGATTAAAAACGTTCCATATTAATTGATTTCGTTGCGAGGTTTTGACCTCTATATGAGACGTTTTTCAAAGACTGCATTCATTTTAAAACAAACCATAACCTTTATTTCATCAATAAAGGTTTAAAAAGCTTTACGTAGATTATCAAATAATGATAATCTAAAATATCCTATTTACACACGACCATTACATAATGGTTTACAATACAAATATGTTACAACAAAATAAGTTTCTTGAATGCAGTTTTTACACAATATCATACAAGCATGGACTCCAAATCTCGTCCTTATTTAAGTATACGACAGCGGAAGCTCTTAATAATCACCTGAGAATAAACATGCTTAAAATGTCAACAAAAATGTTGGTGAGTTATAGGTTTAACCTATATATATCAAATCATAATAATAGACCACAAGATTTCATATTTCAATATACATCCCATACATAGAGATAAAAATCATTCATATGGTGAACACCTGGTAACCGACATTAACAAGATGTATATATAAGAATATCCCCATCATTCCGGGACACCCTTCGGATATGATATAAATTTCGAAGTACTAAAGCATCCGGTACTTTGGATGGGGCTTGTTGGGCCCGATAGATCTATCTTTAGGATTCGCGTCAATTAGGGTGTCTGTTCCCTAATTCTTAGATTACCAGACTTAATAAAAAGGGGCATATTCGATTTCGATAATTCAACCATAGAATGTAGTTTCACGTACTTGTGTCTATTTTGTAAATCATTTATAAAACCTGCATGTATTCTCATCCCAAAAATATTAGATTTTAAAAGTGGGACTATAACTCACTTTCACAGATTTTTACTTCATCGGGAAGTAAGACTTGGCCACTGGTTGATTCACGAAACTATAACAATATATACATATATATCAAAGTATGTTCAAAATATATTTACAACACTTTTAATATATTTTGATGTTTTAAGTTTATTAAGTCAGCTGTCCTCGTTAGTAACCTACAACTAGTTGTCCACAGTTAGATGTACAGAAATAAATCAATAAATATTATCTTGAATCAATCCACGACCCAGTGTATACGTATCTCAGTATTGATCACAACTCAAACTATATATATTTTGGAATCAACCTCAACCGTGTATAGCTAACTCCAACATTCACATATAGAGTGTCTATGGTTGTTCCGAAATATATATAGATGTGTCGACATGATAGGTCAAAACATTGTATACGTGTCTATGGTATCTCAATATTACATAATATACAATACAAGTTGATTAAGTTATGGTTGGAATAGATTTGTTACCAATTTTCACGTAGCTAAAATGAGAAAAATTATCCAATCTTGTTTTACCCATAACTTCTTCATTTTAAATCCGTTTTGAGTGAATCAAATTGCTATGGTTTCATATTGAACTCTATTTTATGAATCTAAACAGAAAAGTATAGGTTTATAGTCGGAAAAATAAGTTACAAGTCATTTTTGTAAAGGTAGTCATTTCAGTCGAAAGAACGACGTCTAGATGACCATTTTAGAAAACATACTTCCACTTTGAGTTTAACCATAATTTTTGGATATAGTTTCATGTTCATAATAAAAATCATTTTCTCAGAATAACAATTTTTAAATCAAAGTTTATCATAGTTTTTAATTAACTAACCCAAAACAGCCCGCGGTGTTACTACGACGGCGTAAATCCGGTTTTACGGTGTTTTTCGTGTTTCCAGATTTTAAATCATTAAGTTAGCATATCATATAGATATAGAACATGTGTTTAGTTGATTTTAAAAGTCAAGTTAGAAGGATTAACTTTTGTTTGCGAACAAGTTTAGAATTAACTAAACTATGTTCTAGTGATTACAAGTTTAAACCTTCGAATAAGATAGCTTTATATGTATGAATCGAATGATGTTATGAACATCATTACTACCTTAAGTTCCTTGGATAAACCTACTGGAAAAGAGAGAAATGGATCTAGCTTCAATGGATCCTTGGATGGCTCGAAGTTCTTGAAGCAAAATCATGACACGAAAACAAGTTCAAGTAAGATCATCACTTGAAATAAGATTGTTATAGTTATAGAAATTGAACCAAAGTTTAAATATGATTATTACCTTGTATTAGAATGATAACCTACTGTAAGAAACAAAGATTTCTTGAGGTTGGATGATCACCTTACAAGATTGGAAGTGAGCTAGCAAACTTGAAAGTATTCTTGATTTTATGAAACTATAACTTTTGGAATTTATGAAGAACACTTAGAACTTGAAGATAGAACTTGAGAGAGATCAATTAGATGAAGAAAATTGAAGAATGAAAGTGTTTGTAGGTGTTTTTGGTCGTTGGTGTATGGATTAGATATAAAGGATATGTAATTTTGTTTTCATGTAAATAAGTCATGAATGATTACTCATATTTTTGTAATTTTATGAGATATTTCATGCTAGTTGCCAAATGATGGTTCCCACATGTGTTAGGTGACTCACATGGGCTGCTAAGAGCTGATCATTGGAGTGTATATACCAATAGTACATACATCTAAAAGCTGTGTATTGTACGAGTACGAATACGGGTGCATACGAGTAGAATTGTTGATGAAACTGAACGAGGATGTAATTGTAAGCATTTTTGTTAAGTAGAAGTATTTTGATAAGTTTCTTGAAGTCTTTCAAAAGTGTATGAATACATATTAAAACACTACATGTATATACATTTTAACTGAGTCGTTAAGTCATCGTTAGTCGTTACATGTAAATGTTGTTTTGAAACCTTTAGGTTAACGATCTTGTTAAATGTTGTTAACCCAATGTTTATAATATCAAAAGAGATTTTAAATTATTATATTATCATGATATTATGATGTACGAATATCTCTTAATATGATATATATACATTAAATGTCGTTACAACGATAATCGTTACATATATGTCTCGTTTCAAAATCATTAAGTTAGTAGTCTTGTTTTTACATATGTAGTTCATTGTTAATATACTTAATGATATGTTTACTTATCATAATATCATGTTAACTATATATATAACCATATATATGTCATCATATAGTTTTTACAAGTTTTAACGTTCGTGAATCACCGGTCAACTTGGGTGGTCAATTGTCTATATGAAACCTATTTCAATTAATCAAGTCTTAACAAGTTTGATTGCTTAACATGTTGGAAACATTTAATCATGTAAATATCAATCTCAATTAATATATATAAACATGGAAAAGTTCGGGTCACTACAGTAATGGTACTGTTGGTGTTGTTGTCGGTGGTACTGTTGATGCCGGTGATGCTGCTGGTGCTTGTAACCTTTGCATCATATTCTCCAAAGCCACTACCCGAGCGCGAAGCTCGTTGACTTCTTCTATTACACCAGGATGATTGTTGGTTCGGACGAGCGGATGAATAAGGTCTAGAATTTGATATAATATATAATCGAGACGAGACACTCTGGAAATGAGAGAGAAAATGGTATTACGAACAGGTTCGCCGGTAAGTGCTTCAGGTTCTTCGCCAAGAGGGGAATGTGGTGGATGGAAGAGATCACCTTTTTCTTGTCTCCAATAACTAAGTAGGCTACGAACCCATCCTCAATTCATCCAGAATAGGTGATGGCTAATTGGTTGATCCATTCTGGTTACACTGTCTTTGGAGTTCAGGTGAATATCCATATCGGAATAGCTGTCGGAGTTTAAGGAATTTGAACTAGATACAGGATCCATTTTGTGTAATCAGGGAAATGATTTTTGATATGAGATAGATTATAGGATTTAGTTTGGTATTCTCCGATACATAATTTACATATGTATATATAATACCAAAATCCCATAAGTTACGGAGAAATTTTCGGAAAGTGTAAGACAGTGTTTACTGTAATAGATATGCTTAAGATATGAAATTTGTCTATACACTATTTATGCAATAAATGCAGGAAAACATGTCTAGACTTAAGAATGATAAGCATGTAATTTCTGACAAGAAATGATAAGCAAAACTCTGTAAAAACATATACGGTCATAGTCCAGACTCACTAATGCATCCTAACAATTACCAGTTAAACACAATGCAAATTCTGGTTCCCTATGACCTCAAGCTCTGATACCAACTGTGAGGACCCGTCCAAATCCATTTGGACGAATACATCATTCATCGATGTCATTGCGAGGTTTTGACCTCTATATGATACATTTTGTAAACATTGCATTCTTTTGAAAAGGTACACCATAAATGAATATATAAATCCAAGGTTTTCAACGTCTGATGATTTCTACGTATAGACAATCATCGTATATAATAGTTTTTAACAATACATCCGTTGACAATACAGTCGAATAAGATACATGGTGATGATTTTGTGAATGCAAAGTTTTCTCGAATAAAGCATGTATGACTCCATGCACATAGCTTGTATAACGTATAAGCAAACAGTGGAAGACTTCTAGGAAACTGAGAATAAACATGCTTAAAAGTGTCAACACAAAGGTTGGTGAGTTCATAGTTTTAATGTTGCGCATAATTTGTATATAAAGGTGGATCACAAGATTTCAGTTGTTTCATCCAGAAACGTTTATTATTCTACAAGATTGAGCACCCTGGTAACTAAGCTTTAACATTATAATAAGTACCCCTGTTTTAATAAGTACACCTATTTTAACATACATGCAACCAACATGTACAATACACGCAATCCAACGTGTACTAAACTCAAATAGCATACGTCTGTTTTATAGTTCAGGCTAGGGTTTCTATACCTGGAACCGACGGGGATGTCAAGCCCTATGGATCCATAAAACTACTCGCGCCCACCAGTTCTTATAACTGGCAGTTACTAGTTACCAAAGCTAAGGGATTTTCGGTTCAAACTCAGTGTAGAATTTAGTATGTACTTGTATCCATTGCGATTAAAATAAAGTGCATGTATTCTCAGTTCAAAAATATATATTGCAAAAGCAATTAAAAAGGGAGCAAATGAAACTCACCTTAGCAGCACATAAGTTCATTCACCGAAATGTGACCGAAACTCGAAAAGCAAAATAATCGTAGATCTCAACCTAGAGAACATATGTTGGTCAATACATGTCTAACAAGCTAGGTCGGGTCATAGTGTATCACAATCCTAATGCCCGAGATCGACATGCAAAAGTTAACAAAAGTCATCTTAAAAGTCAACCTGATCCAATATAATCTTTAAATCTATACATGTTTATTATCATAGTATAAGTCTTGATAATTGAACGAATTTATAGTTTATCAACTCAAAATATTATTTATTTCTGGAGCTATATTATATTTGAATTATCATGGCAATTGAAAATATTTTATTATTTCACATAGCTTTCCAATACTTGTAAAATCAGATTATAGTGTTTATAAAGCTTTAAAACATGATAAGACAATCAATTTTGACATTTGTTGAACAAAACGAGACGTGCCTTATATAGAAATTCATTTACTCGAATAGTAATATCTAAAAATCCAATTTATCAATCTCATAGAAAAGTTATTTAAATATTAATTTACAGTTTCAAACACAATTTCAATTAACATCATACATAATTCAGTTGACCATATCTTTTAATCCATTCATCGAAATCACGCGATTTCTAAATGAAAAGTTAATAATTTTTGCCAGTTTTCCAGAAACATGCATATCATATACTTTATATCAGTAGCATATGTATCAAATTCGTGATTCATCATAAACTATCTAATGACAAAATTAAAGCATGCAAGCATGCATAAACATATATACTCGAGCACTAGACATGGATACACTATTAATATATAAAAGATAAGGTATAAATGCTTACGTATCAATATTGTGATTCAATATTGCAGGAAAGTACGTAGATGCAACGAAGATGATAAACACTAGTTTGACCTCGTGAGTATACCCCGAACAATACCCATAACCTCCTTAGCTATAACCCATAATTTCCTTAGCTCTATCCCTCTCAAAAACTTATTTTGAAAACATGCGAGCAGAACCTCGTCGTAGTATTTTATGTATAAATAATACTAATATAAAAAATAATAAGTTTAATATTAATAACTTAATATATATATATATATATATATATATATATATATATATATATATATATATATATATATATATATATATATATATATATATATATATATATATATATACGTATCTATGGAGTAATGTGAAGGAAAATGAATCAAAAAAACTGAATCGCTCGCATTATATAGCAATTTCAGCTACCTAACCCCCTCATGCAAGTGCATGGGGTTTGAGTGTTAAAACCATGCGAGTGCATGGTGCTAAAAATATCTCACATTCTATAACAGAACGCTGCCGACACATATGTGTATTTATATATATATTATTTAATATATAATATATTTAATCTTTAGAATTAATTAAATATTATATTATATTCTCGTGCATAGTTAATTTGTAATTTTTAGACCGATGTGTTGTACGTTGACCCTCGACTTAAGTACCGGTTCCGGTTTTTCGAACGCATTTTCGTACGCTTAGAAAACTGGTACTTTACGTTTCGTGTAATGTACCTTTATCAATAACAAGACTCAAATTAATGAAAAATTATCCCACTCATAGTGTAACTTATTCATTTGAGTGTTTTGGTCATTTGCTTCTTAAAATCATCGTCCTAATATATATATAATAATATTATTTTAAATATAAACGTTTTATGACTAAGTTATTATTATATTTTTATCACATTATATAATATATTTATATATATTTTTATTCATGTCTAGTTACAAATATTTGTTCGTGAATCGTCGGTCAAAATCATATAAATTTTAAATTTAAATTTGGTTGAAAATTTTCGGGTCGTCACTTCGATGGTGGTGTTGCGGTGGTGGTATTGTGGCCGTGAGCCAAGAGAGGGAGGAGAGTTGCTTTGTGAGAGGTGATTATGAATGAGAGAATGGGATGAGAAAAATTATAACCTAGCACCTCCTTTTATAGTTGAGATTAGGTCATTCTAGAACTAGGTTTAGGTTAGAATACTTGGAGCAAAAGTTAGAAATTAGGGTTAGGTTATGGGTGGTGGTTTTGGCCGTGGTTTTGGGGGGGGGGGCAAAATGGTCTTTTTGCCTTGCCCAAAATTGTCTAGGGTTAGGTTAGAGGGAGTGAAACTTTTTCGTTTTAGACCTTATAGTTTGGTTTGGTTAAAATGGTTCCTTACAAGATCAAGTTTACATGTTTGAAAACATTAAGTTTTGAGTTATTACATTTTGTTTACAATAGTTCTTAAGCTCATTATTTTCATCTTTTATTAATTGTCAATTATTGCACAAAGTTAATTAATATGTTTTATAACTCTTAATACTTATCAATTGTTGATTAAAGTTTAATCATTAAGTTTTAATTATATTGTTTGGGCATTTAATATTGGAAAAATATAGAATGGAAAAATGAGGGTCGTTATAGTACCTCCCCATTATTAGAAACTTCGTCCCGAAGTTTTATGTAGACTTCTCGGATGCATCAGCGTTTGAGAAGAGATGGGGATATTTCCGTATCATTTGGTCTTTGCGTTCCCATGTATATTCGGGGCCTCTACGCGAATTCTAACAGACTTTAACGATAGGTATGTTGCTTTTACGCGTTTGTTTGACCTCTTCATTCATGATTTCTATAGGTTCTTCAACGAAGTGCATTTGCTCATCAATGCGGATATCATCCAAAGGAATAACAAGTGTGTCATCAGCAAGACACTTTTTAAGATTCGAGACATGAAACACATCATGTACTTGGCTAAGTTCAATTGGTAGTTCTAATCGGTACGTCACGGGACCGACTCTTTGAGTGATTGTGAAAGGTCCAACATATCGTGGACTGAGTTTACTTCGTTTACCGAAGCGGACGACACCTTTCCAAGCGGATACCTTCAACATGACTTTATCTCCAACTTGGAATTCTATATCCTTCCGATGCTTATCAGCATAGCTCTTTTGTCGATTGCGGGCAGTTTCTAATCGTTGCTTAATCTGGACGATCTTTTCGGTAGTTTCATGAATAATTTCAGGACTAGTTAAATGTCTGTCCTCTAGTTCATCCCAGCACAATGAGGATCTACATTTCCGTCCGTATAAGGCATCAAAAGGTGCAGCCTTAATACTTGAATGATAGCTGTTGTTATAAGAAAATTTAGCTAAAGGCAAGTACCTATCCCAACCTTTACCTAAATTGATTGCACAAGCACGTAGAATATCTTTCATTGTTTGGATGGTTCGTTCACTTTGACCATCAGTTTGCGGATGATAGGCTGCACTCATGTCGAGTTGAGTTCCAAGAGCAGATTGCAAAGTTTTCCAGAATCTAGAAACGAATCGACTGTCGCGATCAGAAATAATTGAGATAGGAACTTCATGACGTGAGACAATTTCTTTAATATAGAGTTCTGATAATTTCTCCATCTTGTCGGTTTCCTTGACCGGTAAGAAATGTGCAGATTTAGTAAGACGATCAACTATGACCCAAATAGTATCGTTACCATTTGAAGTCTTAGGCAACTTAGTAATGAAATCCATAGTGATACATTCCCACTTCCACTGCAGGATATCGGGTTGTGTCAACAGACCAGAAGGCTTTTGATGTTCAGCCTTGACTTTCAAACAAGTGAGACACTTACTAACATAAGTAGCAATGTCGGCTTTCATGTTAGGCCACCAGTAGAATTCCTTCACATCGTGGTACATCTTACTGGAACCGGGATGAATAGAGTACCTAGTCTTATGGGCTTCGTCCAGGACTAGATCACGGAGATTACCGAAGCGAGGAACTCAAATTCTGTTACCAAAGTACCGTGTACCATTAGCTTTCACTTGGAGTTGGTTCTCGAAACCGATAGGTCCTTCACCTTCAATAAGTGTTGGTTTAATAGCTTCAAGTTGAGCTTCACAGATTCGTGATATAAGATTCGATTTGATTTTCAGGTTTAAAGCGCGAACACGTCTAACATTGTCTTTTCGACTAAGGGCATCGACAATTACATTCGCCTTGCCAGGATAATATCGAATTTCACAATTGTAGTCATTTAATAACTCAATCCAACGCCTTTGCCTCATGTTTAACTGCTTCTGGTCAAAGATATGCTGAAGACTTTTATGATCGGTATACACTGTGATTCTAACCCCATAGAGGTAATGTCTCCACATCTTTAGTGCAAATACCATGGCTCCTAATTCCAGGTCATGTGTGGTATAGTTCTTCTCATGTTTCTTCAACTGTCTAGATGTGTAGGCAATAACCTTTTCACATTGCATTAAAACATAACCAAAGCCTTGCTTTGAGGCATTGCAGTAAACAACAAAATTGTTAGAGCCTTCAGGTAAAGATAGAATCGGGGCTGTGGTCAATTTCTCCTTCAGAACCTTAAATGCAGATTCCTGTTCTTCGGACCACTCAAACTTCTTCCCTTTGTGAGTTAACTTTGTAAGGGGTTTAGCAAGGAGGGAAAAATCTTTTATGAATCTTCGATAATAACCAGCAAGTCCCAAAAATTGACGAATATGCTTCGCATTCTTTGGTATCTCCCAGTTCTGAATAGCGGTAATCTTAGCTGAATCGATATGTATTCCGTTACTATCAACAACATGTCCGAGGAATTGTACGGTTTTGAGCCAAAACTCGCACTTTGAAAACTTAGCGTAGAGTTGTTCCTTTCGTAAGAGTTCAAGAATTATGCGCAAATGCTGCTCATGTTCCTTCTCACTCTTTGAGTAGATTAAGATGTCGTCAATGAAAACAATGACAAATTTGTCGAGATATGGTTTGCAGACACGATTCATAAGATCCATGAACATGGCAGGAGCATTAGTTAAGCCAAAAGGCATGACACAAAATTCATAGTGCCCATAACGAGTACGAAAAGCAGTCTTAGGAATATTGGATTCCTTGACCCTAAGTTGGTAATAACCGGACCTCAGATCAATTTTTGAATAAACACTCGACCCTTGAAGTTGGTCAAATAGATCATCAATACGCGGTAATGGATAACGGTTCTTAATAGTAACCTTGTTGAGTTCGCGGTAATCAATACACATTCTCAACGTACCATCTTTCTTTTTAATGAATAGAATAGGAGCTCCCCATGGGGATGAGCTTGGACGAATGAAACCTTTATCCAATAGTTCTTGGATTTGGTTGGAAAGTTCCTTCATTTCGGAAGGTGTTAAACGGTATGGTGCTTTAGCAACAGGAGCAGCACCAGGAGATAAATCAATCTGAAATTCGACTTGTCGAGGAGGTGGAAGACCAGGAAGATCTTCAGGAAATACATCGGGATAATCTCTAACCGCTGGCACGTCATCAATAAGCTTTTCCTTTGGTTCGACTATCTTAACATGGGCTAATATCGCGGGATAACCTTTCATAAGGTATTTACGAGTTTTGATGCAAGAAATGATGTTGAGCTTGGAACCACTCTTGTCGCCTTGAATGACGAGAGTCTCTCCATTTCCTAACGGAATGTTAACGGTCTTATCGAAACACAAGATTGCAGCATGTAATGGACGTAACCAGTCCATTCCGACTACGACATCGAAACTTGCTAACTCGACCGGTAAAAGGTCAATCTTAAATTCTTGGTCGGCTAGCTTTAGATTACAGTTTTTATAGATGTGATCAACTTTCATAACTTTTCCGTTTGCTACCTCTACTAGTCGTTTAGTTTCTAGGGGTTGTGGTTTCTCAGCGAATAAGGTACAAAATTTACTAGACACGTAACTCTTATCGGCACCCGTATCGAATAAAATGTTTGCGTAGTAATTATTGACAAGAAACGTACCCGTAATAACTTCATCTTACTCACGGGCTTCCTCAGCCGTTATGACAAACACACGGCTCTTCGCATTGGTGGTATTGGCTCCAGTAGCAGGGGTATCTTTCTTCTTCGGGCAGTGAGGACTAATATGTCCCTTCTCTCTGCAGGTGTAACAAGTAGGAGGAGCTTTAGCAGGAACAACAACTTTATCTTTCGGAGGAGTCTTACAAGTCTTAGCTACATGTCCCACTTTCTTACATAAAGAACAAGTAGCTGTGCACCGTCCTGGGTGGTGCCTTTCACAACGAGCACAATAGGGCTTAGTCCCTATATAATCGGTCCTAGTATTATCAGCAGGCTTCTTAGCAATATTCTGGTTGGAACCCCGAGATGGCTCAAATTTCCTTTTTCCATCACTACTCTTAGTATCAACTTGCTTACTAGCCAAAGCTCTTCTTCTTTTGGCCATCATCAGATTTTGAGCCATGAGAATAACGGCATCAAGGGTAACTTTCCCAGCAGCGATAACATTTCCCTGAACATCCTCAGGGAGACCTTCAATGTACCTTTTGATCTTTCTTGGATCAGTAGGAAACATCTCAGGACACAAGGTAGAAAGCTCAAGAAAACGATTAGTGTAGCTTTCAATGTCAGTACCCTTAACTTTGAGTTCCTAGAACTCGGCTTTAAGCTTTTGGACTTGACTTCTATGGCAAAACTTAGTAACCATCATGCCTTTAAGTTCATCCCATGGGGTTGCATTAGCATTATCGATTCCCACAGACTTAGTATGAGCGGCCCACCAAGTCAGAGCATTGCCAGCTAATGAACTAGTGGCATATTTAACTCGGTCATTGTCTCCGCAGTTGCAGACACGGAAGATGGACTCTAGTTTTTCGAACCACCAGACTAGTTCAACGGCCTCTTCACTTCCCTTGAAAGTGGGAGGGTTGCAGTTCATAAAGTCCTTGTAAGAACAAGGTTTTGGTTGATTGTTAAAATGATTAGGTTGGACGTTGCCTTGGGCGGCAACAAGTAATTGTTGAAATTGCTCATTAGTCAACACAACGTTGTTAATGGTAGGTGTGCGAGCCATGATGCTTCACTACATAAAAGTGAACATAAGTTTGATAAGTTGACAAGTTATAAGTTTGAGCAATTACAAGTATGATAAAGATAAAGTATTGATATCAACATGATATAAGTGAAACACTTTATATTATTAGAAACAAGGCATTAAATAAGGGCATGTTTACCTTTTTTTTTATTAAGTCCTAAATGGATATAGATGGCAGAATGAATAATGAAGAGTTATATGCGGTAAGAAAATAATAAAATTTGTTGTTTACTTTTTATACTTTATAAGTGACTGAATGACAGTAAATGACTATTTTAACCTTAGAATACATCAAAATTGTTTTCACATATATGCTGTAACTGGTGTTTTAAAACAAATCATGACAAATATGGTGGATGGCAACAAAAATGAGAGAAGCATAACCATATAATATATAATACTAATACATAATCTGTACAAAAAAAAAATACATAATCTTCAATCAAAGAATACGTAATTTATAACCACCGATACGATAATATTTCCAATATGATAATATTTGACAAAAAATTATTAATTAAACCCTACCTTGAAGAACTAATATCAAAGCCCCAAATCTTCTTTCCACTACCACCGCCAAAAGACATAAACTCCCACCTTAAATCGGATACTAAATGTTGCGTATATGTAAAACCATAACCTCCCATCAGGGAGAACCTTACATCTATGGCTCTGAAACAGTTACATATATGGATTTGAATATGGATTTATTTAGAGCAGAATCAATTGAAGAAGTAGGGAGGAATCGATCATCGATTTACTTGTTGCATCTTTAATTTATGGTGTAGTTGAAGAAAGAGAGGGCAACTCTGGAAATAAGTGGCCAGATGGGGACAACACCCATTTCTTTGATTACCGATTAATTCTTGTAGAGAGTTAAGCAAAAAAATTAAGCTCTAAGTAAACAGCCATGAGTGCTTACCGAATAATCATTCTAGAACATTAAGTCCTATTAATGCCTAAGTAAACAGGCCCTAAGCCTTTTTACTACACGAGTAGAATATAGAAATAGTTTTAGGCAAAGCCTTTACATAATTAGGAAATAAAAGAATGGAAAAAAACAAAACAAAACAAATGTCAGGTTCACTTCTTCTTCTCAGCCTCCTTCATAAACTTCTCCACTTTCTCATTCTTCACCTTTTGCTTCTCGTAAAGGAACTCGAGATTATCATAGAGATTAGTAACACTACCATTGACTACATTGCATTTGTAGTCTCTTAGAGCAAGTTGGTGTTTGACACGGTTTTCCTCCATCTTCAATCTAAAGTCGACATCTTCTCTCAAATAAGCGAGAGATTGCTTCCCCCATCGAGCACTTCTTTCACTTTCATATTTCACCAATTTTATCTCTTTCTTTAACTCAGCATTCTCCTATAATAGTTTCTTGATCGCTAGGTCTTTTTCATCCATTCGAGCCTCGACCCTTGCAACATGGCGAAGCAAGCCATCAAAGTTCTTCTCGGTAGTTTTTCGCAGATTCGTGATTTCACACATGGCGACATAGTTATCGTAGGAAGGAGATCGGACTCTTTTCCTAGACTGGCTATCTTCTTTAAAATCAGCAGGGCGTTTCCCTTTACTTTCCGATCTTGGAGTCGGGTGGTATTCGGGAGACTTAGATGAATCTTGGAGAGTGTTTGGACTGTAGTTCAATGGTGGTGAGTTAGGACCATAAAGAGGGCTTCGGACTGGTCTTGTAGTTGAAGAGTATCCAGTATCTTCTTCGGCAGCAGGTTTGAAGTGAGCCATTACTTCAGATGGTTTGAAGAGAGTTGTTTTGTTTGGTTGATTAACGCTTGACATCCTAACATTAGGAAAGAGACTTTGATTAGAATTTTAAGCCAAGATTATTAAAGCAAAGTTGTTAAGATTATAAGGCAATCCTAAGTGCTTTAAGTCTAAGGCAGGAAAGGTTATAGTTTCCTAGATTACTAAGGCACCCTAGCTAGCAAGTAAGGCACACATAAAGATGCAATCTTGGTTCTCTATAATAGCCTGGTTACACTCTGATACCAATCTATCACACCCCCAGTTAGGGCCTGGGTGAATGTGACATTAATATCAAAAATACCAACATATTATGTAATGAGAACGACACTATATGATAAAAACAAACTTTATTGAGTACGCAGTGGAATGAAATAGAATGTCGTTACAAGAATTGAAATTACAAGAATGTAAATGTTCATAAATGCATAAATAATAAATGTGACTCTTTCTTCAAGTCCTAGATCCAAGTAGCATCGCATAGATAAGAGCAAGCTGATCAATCGTAACCTGAGACAAAACATGCTAAAGTGTCAATCAAAAAGGTTGAGTGAAGTTCATAGGTTTAACAAAATAGTTGACCGTTGTTTAGACCACAAGATTTTATTTATAAAAGTAGATCTCGCGGGGATCTAAAAGTAAGTGCCAAGTTTTTGATATTTAGACTAAACAGTTTCAAAGTTTGCCCCGTGACAAGTTGTAATGTCCTTGTCGGTTTGAATCATTATTAAGTAATACAATGACTTGGTCAAATGTATCGGGGACGTTACTCCCGATATGCCTACCCCCAATAATTAAGAATGCGTTATGTAAAAGCAATTAAAAATATCACAGTGGGGACTTGCAGGACATAGCCAGGTATAGCACAGTTTAATAGTTGGTACTTGTGTCTAAGTTGTAAATATTTAAAAGAAGCATGTGTCTCACCCCAGTAAGTTTAAATAAATTGCGCAATAGTAAGTGGGGCTATGAAGTTCATCTTAGTAAGTAGGAGAGAGTTTGTTATTCCTCGTATAAGAAGAGTTAGATGAATGTGAGCAGAAAGTCAACCTAATGACATTTAAGAGTAGTTAAATGTTTCCCAAGTTTAAATTAAGTATGCAAGTGTTTAAATGTAGTTCGTTTTACTAAGTTCCCATTCTTAGTAAGTTTTCCATTTTAATAAATTTCCATGTTTAGTAGGTTAGTGTTGAACACTAGTGAGTTGTTCTTAATAAGTCCACCACTTATTAAGTGTGTAGGTGACTAAGTGTTGTTCACTTAGTGAGTGTATGATCACTATAGTCGGGTTTGATATTGTGCACCATACCCAAATATCTATGCCACCACCGAGTCACTTAAATGATCTATTGTTACCGGTCAGCCCAGGATCTCTTGACCAGAATCTAATTCTTGGCATTCGAGATCCACAAGCATCCCATAATGGTACCAAGGATCACCCTAGGCCATAAGTAGCGTTGACGTTCGAGTAATTTCACATTATCGTGTTTGTTATAATCTTATAATATAAGTATTATAATATAAGTAGTACATTATAAGTGTTAGTAGTAGTATAAGTGTATAAGTGTTAGGTAGTAGTATGTAGTATAAGTAATAGTATTAGGGTTTTAATTAATTAGAGTAGTATTAAATATTTTAAATAGTATTTAAGTAGTATTAGGTTTAGGGTTTTAGTAAAGTAATGATTAGATTTAATGATTAAATGATTAGGTTTAGTAATTATTATTATATGATTAGGGTTTAAGTAATTAATGATTAATAATTAAGAAATGATTAGGTAATGATTATTATATAATTAGGGTTATATAATTTATGTTTAGGGTTTAAGTAGTATTAGGGTTTTATATTATTTAATGTTTATGTATATGTATATGTCGTGTATATATGTATGTATATATGGTGTTTTGTATTTTTTTTATATATATGTATATGTAGCCGTATATATGTATATGTATCATATTTATATTTTTTTTACAATTAATAACATGAGAAATAACATAAACATGATTAGGTTTTTAGGGTTTTGAAGATCTAAACATTTTTTTAGCCGTATACGTATGTATATGTATATGTTTATATGTTATATATATATATATATATATATATATATATATATATATATATATATATATATACGTGGTATATGTATATATATATTTTGTATATTTTTAACAAGATTACATACATGTTAATGATCCAAATAATTAGGGTTTCAAGATTCATCAATATTTCTGTTTTTTTTCTTTTTTATAATCGCGTATATGTATATGCCTATTGTTTATATATATATATTTTTTACATGAACAATATGAATATTAAGATCAAGAATGAATATGATTATGAATATAAACGTGAATCGAAAGATAGAATTTAAAAGATTTGGATCTAGGGTTATACCTTGATGATGGATGATGAAGATTAACAAGAAAAGATGAATATCACTTGAAGATGAAAATCAAAGCACTCGAAAATGCAAGAACACTTTGAAGATCACGAAGAACACGAAGAACACGCTTGAAGATTAACCCGAAAACTAGAAGCAATCAACCAAGACAACAAAAAGGTGGTGGTGGTGTTCGGTTTTGGTGAAAACCGTAGGTGGTGGTGGTGTTTTTTTAGAGGTTGCTGATTGGTGGTGGTATATGGTGGTTGTAGGTGGTCGATGGTGGTGTTGTGGTGGTGGTATTGTGGCCGTGAGCCAAGAGAGGGAGGAGAGTTGCTTTGTGAGAGGTGATTATGAATGAGAGAATGGGATGAGAAAAATGATAACCTAGCACCTCCTTTTATAGTTGAGATTAAGTCATTCTAGAGCTAGGTTTAGGTTAGAATACTTGGAGCAAAAGTTAGAAATTAGGGTTAGGTTATGGGTGGTGGTTTTACCCGTGGTTTTGGGGGGCAAAATGGTCTTTTTGCCTTGCCCAAAATCTACTAGGGTTAGGTTAGAGGGAGTGAAACTTTTTCGTTTTAGACCTTGTAGTTTGGTTTGGTTAAAATGGTTCCTTACAAGATCAAGTTTACATGTTTGAAAGCTTTAAGTTTTGATTTATTACATTTTATTTACAATAGTTCTTAAGCTCATTATTTTCATCTTTTATTAATTGTCAATTATTGCACAAAGTTAATTAATATGTTTTATAATTCTTAATACTTATCAATTGTTGATTAAAGTTTAATCATTAAGTTTTAATTATATTGTTTGGGCATTTAATATTGAAAAAATATAGAATGGAAAAATGAGGGTCGTTATAGACGCCGTCCAGATGTACTATTTTTTTTATAAAAAAATTAAGACGCGTTTTTGGTAAAACGAGGTTGGGTCGTTAGATGTTCCCGGGCTATAGTTAAAGTTTAAGAAATATGGGTGTTTACAATATATTCCATCGGGGTATTTCATGTTAACATAGAGTTCATCGGGGTTGGGATCAGGTTTCTCTATTTTGATGGATTTTTCCTTACTGTTTTCTTTTGCTTTATTAAATTCAGCATGGGTAATTTCTATAACATCATCGGAATCCTCATCGGGATCCGATTCATCAGAAAATTGGTAATCTTCCCAATATTTTTCCTCCTCAGCGGAGACACTACAAACCATTTTTAATTTTGGTCAATTGGTTGAAGATTTTCTTTTATTTAACGGTTTTTCCGTGATTTTTATTATTTCCTCCTCCGGAACTTCTTCTTCTTCCGGATCCTCTTCTTCCGGTTCTTCTTCTTCTGCCGGAATTTGTGAGTCTTCCCAAAATACATTCGACTCTTCATTGTTATTAGTTGAGTCAATGGGATTGGTACTGGAAGTAGACATCTATCACACATTAACTAATACATTAGTAATATACCACATAATATTTACATGTAAAAATATATCGTTTCCAACAAAAATGTTAAGCAATCATTTATAAAGTAAACACGGTCGAAGTCCAGACTCACTAATGCATCCTAACAAACTCGATAAGACACACTAATACAAATTTCTGGTTCTCTAAGACCAATGCTCAGATACCAACTGAAATGTACCGTTCATATCGATTATAAACGTTTCATATTAATTAGTTTCGTTGCGAGGTTTTAACCTCTATATGAGACGTTTTTCAAAGATTGCATTCGATTTTTAAAATAACCATAACCTTTATTTTATCGATAAAGGTTTAAAAACATAACGTAGATTATCAAGTAATGATAATCTAAAATATAACGTTTACACACGACCATAATGGTTTACAATAATATTATACAACAATTTAAGTTCCCGTATGCAGTTTTTAAACAATATATTACAAGCATGTTGACTCCAAATCTTGTCCTTAAATTAGCATGCAACAGCGGAAGCTCTTAACAATCACCTGAGAATAAACATGCTTAAAACGTCAACAAAAACATTGGTGAGTTATAGGTTTAACCTATATGTATCAAATTGTAATAATAGACCACAAGATTTCATTTAATAAATAATCATACACTTGCAAGTGTATAAAAATCATTCGTATGATGAACACCTGGTAACCGACATTAACATAATGCATATAGAATATCCCCCGCATACTCGCAAGTATGCTATATACTAGCAATCATAATCACCATTTAAATCGAAGTACTAAAGCCATCCATAACCTGAATGGGGGTTGTTAAGCCCAATAGATCTATCTTTAGGATTCGCGTCAATTAGGGGCCATTTCCCTAATTCTTAGGCTACCAAGCTTGAAGGGGCGATATTCAGTTTAATAATCCAACCATAGAATGTAGTTTCAAGTACTTATGTCTATTTTTTAAAACATTTAAAAAGCTGCATGTATTCTCATCCCAAAAATATTAGATAGTAAAAATGGGACTATAACTCACTTTCACAGATTTTCAATTAGTCGAGAATTAGACTTGGCCCCGGGTCGATTCACGAACCTATAACAAATATATACATATATATCAAAGTATGATAGAAATATATTCATATCATATTTTATTACGTGTTGACGATTTAAATTGTTAAGTTAGCAGTCCAACGTTAGTAGTCCACAATTAGTAGTCCATAGTTAGTAGTACATAAATAAATCAATATATCATATTATGCATAATATCTCGAATCAATCCACTACCCAGTGTATACATGTCTCAGACTCGATCACAACCCATGGTATATATATTATTTTAGAATCAACCTTGACCCATTATATGCTAACTCGAGCATTACCGCACATAGTGTCTTATGGGTTATTCCAAATAATATATATAGATGATGTAAATATGATATGTCAAAACATTGTATACGTGTCTATGGTCTATCAAGACATGTATAATACTAGAAAGTTAGCTAAGATACAGTTAGTATAGATTTGTTATAAAAATTTCCGTAACTAAAATTAGTAATTCTATCCAATTTTGTTTTACCCATAATTTCTTCGTTATAAATCCGTTTTGAGTGAATCAAATTGCTATGGTTTCATATCGAACTAAAATTTATGAAACTAAACAGAAAAAGTGATGCTTTATAGTCGGAATTACAGGTTACAAGTCTTTTTTGAAAGAGGTAGTCATTTTAGTCGAAAGAACGACGTCTTGATGACCATTTTGAAAAACATACTTCTAACCAAGATTTTTGGATATAGTTTCATGTTCATATGAAATATCATTTTCCCAGAAGAAAAACTTTCAAATCAAAGATTATCATAGTTTTTAATTATCCAATCCAAAACAGCCCCTGGTTTTACTACGACGGCGTATGTCCGTTTTTACGGTGTTCTTCGTGTTTCCAAGTTTTAAATCATTAAGTTAGCATATCATATAGATATAAAACATGTGTTTAGTTGATTTTAAAAGTTAAGTTAGAAGGATTAACTTTTTTGCGAACAAGTTTAGAATTAACTAAACTATGTTCTTGTGACGATCGCTCCAAATCCATATGGACGAACACGTCATTCATTGATTTCATTGCCAGGTATTTGACCTCTATATGATACGTTTTGTAAACATTGCATTCTTTTGAAAAGGCACACCATAAATGAATATTTAAATCAAAGGTTTTTGACATCTTATGATTTCCACATATAGAAAATCACCATAAATAATAGTTTACAACAGTATTTCTGTTGACAATGCAGTCAAAATAAGATACATGGTGATGATTTGGTGAATGCAACGTCTCCTTGAAAAAAATGTCATGTAAGACTCCATGCACATAGCTTGTTTAACATCTAAGCAAACAGCGGAAGACTTCTAGGAAACCTGAGAATACATGCTAACAAGTGTCAACACAAAGGTTGGTGAGTTCATAGTTTTAGTGTTTCGCATAATCTGTATATAAAAGTGGATCACAAGATTTCGGTTGTTTCATCCAGAAACGTTTATCAAAATATTCTACGAAATTGAGCACCCTGGTAACTAAACTTAACGTATATATAATTTGTACCCTTTGTATAATCATCTTAATAATACACGCAAACCAATGTGTACGCTTCTCAAATAGCATACGTCCTTTAAAAGGCTAGTGCTCTAGCTCAGGCGGGGATATCAAGCCCTATGGATCCATATACTACTACTCGCGCCCACCAGTTCTTATAACTGGCAGTTACTAGTTACCAAAGCTAAGGGATTTTCGGTTCAAACTCAGTGTAGAATTTAGTATGTACTTGTATCCATTGCGTTTAAAATAAAGTGCATGTATTCTCAGCTCAAAAATATAGATTGTAAAAGCAATTAAAAAGAGAGCAAATGAAACTCACCTTAGCAGCATATAAAGTTGTTCACCAAAATGTGATCGAAACACGGATTACCAAATAATCGTAGATCTCAACGTATCAGTATTGAGATTCAATATTGTAGGAAAATATGTAGACGTAACGGAGATGATAAACACTAGATTTGATTCACAAATATACCCCCGAACATTACCCATAACCTCCTTGGCAATAACCCATAATTTCCTTAGCTCTATCCTGCTTGAAAACCATTTTGAAAGTGACACGCTCATAACCTCGTCGTAGTATTTTATGTATAATACTAATTAATAATATTAATAATAATATTAATCTTAATAATAATAATAATAATAATAATAATAATAATAATAATAATAATAATAATAATAATAATAATAATAATAATAATAATAATAAATAATATAAATAATAATAATACAGAGATAGATAGTAGATATGTGTGCTGAAATGAAATGAAATCGCTCGAATTTATAGATGTGGCCTGGAAATGACTGCCATGCGATCGCATGGCTTTACAGCCCATTTCCCATGCGATCGCATGGGATGGGTTTACAGCTCACAATGTTTTGGCCTCTAGCTTGTCGACATATTTTAATATAATATTTATAATATATATAATTTATTTAATTTAAATAATTAATTATATATTATATTAAATTCACATGCATAGTTGACTTGTAATTTTTGTTCCGACAAGTCGTACGTCGTCACTCGACTTATGTCCCGGTTTCGGTTTTTCGAACGTCCTATCATATACTGAGAAAACTTGTACTTTACGTTTCGTGAATCGTACCTTTGTCAAAATATAGTCTTAAATCATCCATAAACTATACCACTCGAGGTATAACTTATATATTTGAGTGTTTTGGTCATTTACTTCTATAAATCATCGTATCGCTATTTGTTAACATATAATACATACATTTTCATTTTGAAATAGTGTTTTACTGTAGCAATTCACTGTAGCAAAGTCAATTTCACTGTAGCAAATAGTGATTTTCGAAAACACTATAGCATTTTGGGTACTGTAGCAATTTGAAAATATTGTAGCAAATTAGTGTTTTACTGGTTCATCTTAAACGCTTTAGTTAACTTATCTAAATAACAATCGAATCAATAAACGAATGTTACTATCGTTTACTAAATAACTTGAAATTATATATATGTATATATCTTTTTAATATACATAAATCAGTTTTTAAATACACATTGCAAGTTATTTATGAATAATTAATATTCCAATATATATATATATATATATATATATATATATATATATATATATATATATATATATATAATATATATATATATATATATATATATATATATATATATATATATATATATATATATATATATATATATCTATTTTCAAATAGATGTTCATGAATCGTTGGTCAATAGTCAAAGGTTAACTGAATATATAACATTAGTTCAAAAATTTTGAGAATCAATATTACAGACTTTGCTTATCGTGTCGGAAATGTTAATAATACAAAGATTAAGTTTAAATTTGATCAGAAATTTCCGGGTCATCACAGTTCTAGTGATTACAAGTTATATTCTTCGAATAAGATAGTTATATATATATACGAATCGAATGATGTTATGAGCATCATTACTACCTCAAGTATAGTAGGTAAACCTACTGGAAATGATGAGAAATTAACTTGAGCTTCAAAGGATCTTTGATGGCTTGGAAGTTCTTGAAGTAGAATCATGACACGAAAACAAATTCAAGTAAGATTACTACTTGAATTAAGATATATATAGTTAAAGAAATTGAATCAAAGCTTGAATATGAATGTTACCTTGAATTATAAAGATAACCTACTATAAATAACAAAGGTTTCTTGATCTTGGATGATTACTTGAAATGGATTAGAAAGCTTGGAAGTAATCTATCAAACTTGAAAGTGTTCTTGAGTAGTTGTTTTGTTTGTTGATTTATGTATGGATTTATAAGCCAGATTGATGTAGATTTTGATGAAGATGATGAAGAACACTTAGAACGTCAAGAAAGAACTTGAGAGAGATGTGTTTGATGCATGAAAGTTGGAATCAAAATGTGTTTATGGTTGGTGATCATTCACGTGAATGGAGCCTCATCATATAGGCTCCATTAGTTTGTAATTTTGTTAGATTTTTCATGCTACATATTAAATGATGGTTCCCACATGTTTAGGTGACTCATCAAGGCTTCTAAGAGCTGATTATTGAAGTATATATACCAATAGTAAACACATCTAGAAGCTGCGTATCATACGAGTACGAATACTGAATGAATACGAGTAGAATTGTTGATGAAAATGAATGAGAATGGAATTGTAACCATTTCTGTTAAGTATAAGTGTTTTGATATATGTATTGAAGTCTTCCAAAAGTGTATTAATACATCTTAATACACTACATGTATATACATTTTAACTGAGTCGTTAAGTCATCGTTAGTCGTTACATGTAAGTGTTGTTTCGAAACCTTTAAGTTAACGATCTTATTAAATGTAATTAATCCATTGTTATTATACTTAATTTGTTACGTTAACATGATAACATGGTGTATGAATATATCTTAATACGATATATATATATATATATATATATATATATATATATATATATATATATATATATATATATATATATATATATATATATATATATTAAAACGTCATTACAACGATAATCGTTACATATATAACTCGTTTCAAACCTTAAGTTAGTAGCCTTGTTTTACATATAGTTCATTGTTAATACACTTAATGATATATTTAATTATCATTTTATCATGTTAAACATAGTGTATTAGTATCTTAATACGATACATATGTATTTATTAAGACGTTGTTATAACGATAATCAATATATATATCGTTTCGAGTTTCTTAATTCAGTAGTCTCATTTTAGGTATATAACTCATTGTTAAAAGACTTAGCGAGATACTTAATTATCATAATATCATGTTATATATATATATATATATATATATATATATATATATATATATATATATATGAATATATATATATATACATATATATATATATATGTATATATATATATATGTATATATATATATATATTTGTATATATATATATATATGTATATATATATATATATATATATATATATCCATATATATATTATCATGTCGTTTTTACAAGTTTTAACGTTCGTGAATCGCCGGTCAATTTGGGTGGTCAATTGTCTACATAAACTCATTTCAATTAATCAAGTCTTAACAAGTTTGATTGCTTAACATGTTGGAAACATTTAATCATGTAAATATAATTCTCATTTAATATATAATCATGGAAAAGTTCGGGTCACTACAGAAGGGACACATCGGCAAGGATTGTAGGATCACCACCCCAGCTGTGAGAGCGAATCCGAATGCGCCAAGGAAGTGCTTTGAGTGTGGCCAACAGGGTCACTTTAAGAATGAATGTCCTAACAAGAAGAAGCATGGCGGGCCTGCACGTGGAAGAGTCTTCAACATGAATGCTAGAGATGCCCGCGAGGATCCTGACTTGGTTACAGGTACATTCATTGTTAATAAATTATTAGCTTCTGTCTTGTTTGATACTGGTGCTGATAGGAGTTATGTATGCAAACATTTTTGCTCTAAGATAGATTGGTCATTAGTTCCTTTAGATGAGAGTATTCTTCTCGAGGTGTCCAATGGGAATCTTGAAAAAAAGTTGACCAAATTGGCTGCGGAGGTATAATAAACTTAGCTGGTGTGGATTTTGAGATTGATTTGATACCCATTAAGTTGGGAACTTTGACGTGATAGTCGGTATGGACTGGCTGTCCAAAGTAAAAGTCAAAGTTGTCTGTGGAGAGAAGATTATTTGTATACCACGCGAAGACAGTGTGCCATTAATTATTTACGGGGAGAGATGTAGCCCAAAGCTGAACCTTATTAGTTGCATGAAGGCATAAAAGGTCATGAGAAAAGGGCGTTGTGCTATTTTGGCGCATGTGAAGAAGTTGGAGACTGAGGAGAAAAGCGTGAAGGATGTACCGATTGTGAACGAATTTCCCAAAGTTTTTCCAGAAGAATTGCCGAGATTACCCCCGCCGCGATCAGTGGAGTTTCAGATCGATCTAGTGCCAGGAGCTGCACCTGTAGCTCGTGCACCTTACCGACTTGCACCAACCGAAATGCAAGAGTTGCAAAGTCAACTACAAGAACTGCTAGACCGTGAATTTATTCAACCAAGCTCTTCGCCTTGGGGCGCTCCTATTTTGTTCGTAAAGAAGAAGGACGGATCTTTCCATATGTGTATCGATTATCGCGAACTAAACAAGTTGACAATCAAGAACCGGTATGCCCTTCCCAGGATTGATGATCTATTCGATCAGCTGCAAGGATCAAGCATTTACTCCAAAATTGATTTGCGATCCGGTTATCACCAGTTGAGGGTGAAGGAGAGCGATGTCCTTAAGACTGAGTTCCGAACTCGTTATGGTCATTATGAGTTTCTTGTGATGCCATTAGGTTTGACTAACGCACCTGCTGTGTTCATGGATCTTATGAACCGCGTGTTCAAGCCATACCTAGACAAATTCGTCATCATATTCATAGATGACATCCTAATCTATTCAAAGAGCGAAGCAGAACACGAACAACACCTTCGACTCGTGCTTGAGCTCTTGAGACAAAAGCAACTCTATACCAAATTCTCCAAGTGTGAATATTGGTTAAAGGAAGTTCAATTTCTTGGTCAAGGTATCAAAGTCTGTCCATCGAAAATCGAAGCCATTAGCAAGTGGGAAACCCCCACTACTCCTACTCATATTCGTCAATTTTTAGGCCTCACTGGTTATTATCGTAGGTTCATCGAAGGTTTCTCTTTAATTGCACGTCCTTTGACCGCGTTAACTCACAAAGGAAAGAAATTCGTTTGGGCGGCCGAACAAGAGTCGGCATTCCAAACTCTAAAGCAGAAGTTAACCACCGCTCCTATCTTATCCCTTCCAGAAGGCAATGATGACTTTGTTGTATATTGCAATGCCTCGAAACATGGTTTTGGGTGTGTGTTGATGCAACGGAAGAAAGTTATTGCCTATGCCTCCCGACAGTTGAAGATTCACGAACGAAACTACACGACTCACGATCTCGAACTTGGAGCCGTTGTCTTTGCACTCAAGCTGTGGAGACACTATCTTTACGGAACCAAAAGTACCATCTTCACCGATTACAAAAGCCTCCAATACATTTTCGATTAGAAACAACTGAACATGAGACAACAACGGTGGATCGAAACATTGAACGATTACGATTGTGAACTACGTTACCATCCTGGCAAGGCAAATGTAGTAGCTGATGCCTTGAGACGAAAGGAGAGAATGGTACCTCTTCGTGTCCGAGCCTTAAAAATCACTATACACACAAATCTCAATAGCCAAATCCGTGTAGCCCAATATGAGGCTCTCAAAGAGGAGAATATTTCTCACGAGCGCTTGAACATTCTCGTCTCTCGATTCGAGGTCAAGGAGACCGGACTCCGATATTTCACCGGAAGAATTTGGGTGCCTAGTTATGGGGATCTACGAAACCTTATTCTAGATGAAGCCCATAAGTCAAGGTTTTCGATTCATCCAGGAGCTGGTAAGATGTACCACGATCTCAAGTAACAATATTGGTGGCCAAACCTTAAGAAGGATGTTGCTATTTACGTTGGAAAGTGTTTAACTTGTTCCAAAGTCAAAGGAACATCAAAAGCCATCTGGGTTACTTCAACAACCCGAAATCCCGCAATGGAAGTGGGAAAGAATAACGATGAACTTTATCACGAAACTACCAAAAACGGTAGGCGGTTATGATACCGTTTGGGTTATTATTAAACGTCTCACCAAATCCGCTCACTTCCTAGCCATGAAAGAAACTGATACAATGGACAAGCTTGCACAACTTTACATAAAGGAAATTGTATTCCGTCACGGTGTACCCTTGTCGATTATTTTTGACCGCGATGCCCGTTTCGCTTCTAGATTTTGGTGTTCCTTACAAGAAGCCTTGGGAACACGTCTAGACATGAGTACCGCATATCATCCACAAACTGACGGATAAAGCGAACGCACGATTCAAACCATGGAGGACATGTTACGTGCTTGTGTTATTAATTTTGGAAAAGCTTGGGAAAAGCACTTGCCTCTAGCCGAATTCTCTTACAACAATAGTTATCACTCGAGTATTAATGCCTCACCTTTCGAAGCTTTGTATGGCCGTAAATGTCGTTCTCCGATTTGTTGGGCCGAGGTAGGTGATAAGCAAATCACTGGACCCGAACTCATCCATGAAACAACTGAAAAGATCGTTCAAATCCAAGCAAGGCTCAAGACGGCCCAAAATCGTCAAAGGAGCTATGCCAACATTAGACGTAAAGATCTCGAATTCCAAGTGGGTGACCGCGTAATGTTAAAAGTCGCACCCTGGAAAGGTGTAATCCGTTTCGAAAAGCGTGGGAAGCTAAATCCGCGATATATTGGTCCTTTTAAAATCTTGTAGCGTATTGGACCCGTCGCTTACCGTTTGGACCTTCCATCTCAATTGAGTTCTGTTTATCCCACTTTCCACGTATCGAATCTGAAGAAGTGTCTTGCCGAACCAGAACTTGTCATACCACTCAAGGAGCTTACGATTGATGACAAACTCCACTTCGTGGAAGAACCTATTGAAATCATAGACCGTGAGGTCAAGACTTTGAAGCACAACAAGATTTCAATTGTCCGAGTCCGTTAGAATGCTAAACAAGGACCCGAGTTTACTTGGGAACGAGAGGACCAGATGATGCAGAAATATCCTCACCTTTTTCCGACTCTACCGTCTACCTCAGCTTAAAATTTCGGGACAAAATTTTCTTTAATAGGTAGGTAATGTAACGACCCGACCTTTTCGACTTATATTTATATTTATTATTTTCACGAATATGCGTATTTGTGCGTACTGAGTTATATTATATTCTGGAATCATTATTCATGTTAATTAATTTCGTTAATATCTTACAACGTGTTATTAAGTATTTAATTACTTAACTTGATCCTCGAATGCTTTTACGACCGTTAGTGTCACTTGACGTTTAGAACGAGCTACGTACTTTGTACACGTTAAACTTTTATCATAATTGGAATATTATGACTACTTAAAACTAATTGTTATTTTCTAATGACAATTACTTGGCTTATTGGTTGCTTAATTACGCTTAGTAATTTACTAATGCACACTGGTTAGTCTTAATGGACTTTTTACCTTAATGAACTTAGGCCCACCCTACTCTAGTTAATGGACCATTAAATTAGCCCAACATTAATGAATTTATGATCCATTAAGATGAAAGACAAAAACCCATTAAGTTAAGCCAACATACTAGCATTTTTGTTAGCCATTACTACACTTTGTTGCATGGGATCCCAACATACAAGCACCACCTTTGTACCACCACCATGCAAAAAGCAAAATTGTCTCCCCCTTGTTCCCCTTAGGCCGTCGGCCACCAAGCACACCCACCACCACCACCACTATAAATTCAAGCTTCATCTCACACTTCATTTCATTCTCATTTCACACACACTTGCTCTCTAATATTCTCTCTAGTTTTTCTCACACTTAAAACTTGTAAGTTTCTTGATTTTCTTCTTCTTTTTCCTTCTTTATTTTCGACATCATCATCATCAAAGGATCAAGTTTTTTGGTTTTTTGATCTTGTTACATCTTGTAGATTCAAACTTTGATTTGAAATCTTCAAGAACATAAAAGATTCAAGCTTTTTAGCTTTGAATCTTCATTACTTTGTTGGATCTAAGTTTTATAGCTTAAGATCTCCTTATTTCGTTAAAAGATCAAAACTTGTGTTTATGATCTTCATGTAACTTGTAGATCTAGATTTTTGCTTTAAGGATCTTCAAGAACATTAAAGATCCAAGCTTTCTAGCTCAGGGTTTATTATTTTGTTTATATCTAAGCTTTTTAGCTTATGATATCATTACTTCTACTAGATCTTAGCTTTCTAGCTTATGGTCTCATTAATCTTGTAAAAATCCAAGCTTTCTAGCTTAAGGTTTCTTAACACTTGAGATCTAAGTATTATTGTAGATCTCACTTACTTGGAACCTTTTTATTATTTTTATGATGATAAAAATCAAGTCTTCATCATCTCATATGATGAAGATGCATAAACTTGTATCAAAAGGACAAAGGTTGAAGCTTTATTGTGTTTATACAATAAAGAGACAACCTTGATGTTCAAAACTTATAGAAAGTTAGCTTTTACTTTTAGTTGTGTGTTGATGGTTAAAACTTGGTCATAGTGATGCTAAAACATCAAAGAGTTGTACACTTGAGGCTTATACGCATCAAGGATGAGAACCGTGATAAGCATCAAGCACCAAAAAACCCACCGGAGCACTTATTTCTATTTTTCAGGGTCTGATCAGACTCCTGAGGCTTCTGAAAAGTTGATTTCTAGATAGTTCGGTTTGATTAGAAGATATTTCATTTAAGACTCGCCTAAATCCGATATACGGTTTAGGATTTATAGCCTTCCGAAAATCACTACGCCTTCGTAACGACGTGCTGAAATTTCTGACCTACTCGTTCTTGAACCGTTGCCACGGTCAAACGACATCGAGTTAGGATCTGAAAATTGGATAGCGGTAAAAGGACTCACATACGGATCCTTGGCCACTGGCCGCGCATCATTTCAGTTTGTATAGAGGTCGTAGTAGCTGTCCGAAGTCAGCCCTTTTGTTTCGATCTCTATTCTTGTTGAAAACTTACTTTATCTTTTACGTATGATGATAATGATGATGCTTTGGACTTAACTTACATACTTTTAAACCTTTTGGGATGATTTACTGACTTAGAAACCTTTGACTTAGGTTGAGGACCTTTCGGACTGACTTAGTACTTGCTTACGTTTTCGTATCTATTTTACCGCACATTCACTGTGAGTTATAGCTCCCTTTTTACTTCAACTATTTTTGGGACTGAGAATACATGCGCTTTTTATGTTTAACATACTAGACACGAGTACTTTAACTTTATATATGTGTGGGTGACATAACGGTATAAACTTTCCCTTTAGCTCGGTAACATTTAGTCATTGGTTTATGAACCGGTGAACGCGAATCTTAGATATGGATCCATAGGGTTTGACGTCCCCACTCGGGCTAGTCGCGCTAGCATTTAACGGGTGTTTAATACTTCGTCTTTTTTAACGCATTCGCCAAGTGTACTTTTAGGGGGTGATATATTATTTTACGTTAAGTTAGTTACCAAGTGCCCACGGTTTAGCATATACTTTTCATACTGTTTTGAATATGAAATCTCGTGGTCTACATTACATTGTTGTTTACAATAAAACTATAGCTCACCAACATTCGTGTTGACATTTTAAAGCATGTTATTTCTCAGGTGCTTAGACGAATTTGCTTCCGTTGTATTAGACTTGCTGTTATAGACTTGCTGTGTTAGACTTCCGCTGCATTGTTAGAGATGTCTCAATCATGTAACTTTTTTACTTTGCATTCGTTACTTATGTTATTTTCGAACTATGGTTTTGTAATGACCTTAGTGTCACATACTTATGTTAATGCTTTCTATTCGTAGAAGCACATTATCTTTTGTAAAACATTCGACGTTAGTAAAAACGTTATCTTTTTATGAATGCAAACTTGTTTTAAAACAGCATATGGTGTTGTAACCGTGTAATGAACCTGTTGTTGACAATCCGTACTATTGATTTTTGTACGGGGCGTCACAGAATCAGTAGCAAGCAAAGAAACGGAAAACGAACCGACACCTAACACCAAAGCAGAATCACTTCTAGTGCGGAGACAAAACTACGTCAGTATCTGAACCATAAGTCTTAGATCTTTTAAAGCTACAATAGTTCAAACTGAAATTTTCTTATACTTCGTAGTTCGTACAATGTAATGCAATTTGTAAGGTACAGCTAACAATAGGAGCCCATTAGGCTATAGACCCACTTTAATTTGGTCCTAGGCCTCCACGCAGTACAAAATGACTGCATAACTTGAACACACAAGCCTATTAGACTATTAAGTCACTTCATTTTGGGCTTAGGACCACATGGACATGGACTACATTATGATTAGACTATATGTTACAGGTTTACAACCCATTTCCCCTGAATTTTACTCTCTCCATTCAGAAAAAAAAAGCTCGTTACCATTTTTACGTATAACAAAATACTAAGTAAATATTACGGAGTATTAAACTCCATAATTTACCCTTATATATTACTTTAAATCATTGATTGCATAAATAAATTGAGTTAAACTTAATTTAAATATAACTAAAATTAATAAATTGTAAATTCTTTAGATAACTGTTAAAGAATATACTTATCTTTGGACGTATGAGGTAACTGATTTCACGAGATTACTTAATGGTTAAAATCGCTACAACTAAAACAAAATTTTTGTATGATCATTTGAAAAGTGTTTACTTTTCAATTACATTGATTTCCATGTCCATACTTGTCAAAGAAAATTAAAAAATTCCAACTTTCTAGACTTTACACTTCCGTACAAGACCAAGATATTACTCCATGTAACTACTTTTCAAAACATAGTACGGAGTAATTTCTAAGAAAATTCAATGATACATGAACCAGAACACATATAAAAAAAACACAAATCTTCACTATAAAAACCCAAAATTATTCATCATATTTCAAATCAAATTCATAGTTCTAACACACAAACTAATCATATCTTCAATGGCTTCTGAATCTACAAACCAACTTCATTTTCTTTTAATCCCCTTGTTAGCTCCTGGCCACATCATCCCCATGATAGATATGGCCAAACTACTTGCACAAAGACCAAATGTGTTAGTCACTATTGTAACCACACCCGTTAACGCGGTTCGATACGCTCCATCTCTCCAACAACATATTAACTCCGGGCTCCCGGTTCATTTTCTCGAACTCCCGTTCTCAGGCGTCGAAAATGGACTACCTGAAGGATGTGAAAGTGCAGATGCTTTACCCGGGTTACATTTATTCCCAAACTTTTCAACTGCAGTTGATATGTTACAACAAAGATTAGAAGAACGTTTCGAGTCGCTAAAGCCTCGACCAAAATGTATTATTTCTGATAAATATATTCTGTGGACGCATGATACAGCTGCTAAGTATCGAATACCAAGGATAATTTTCGATGGAATGAGCTGTTTTAAACAGTTAAGTACTTATCATTTGTATGAATATAAGGCGTTGAAAGATTTAAACGATTCGGACATGCTTGTTCTACCTGGTTTACCTGATAGAATTGAGATAACTAAAGGTCAACTGCCACCTGAGTTCAATCCTAGTGGAATGAGCTCGGGTGTGCAACTCGAACGGGTCAGAGAAATCGAATCAAGAACTTATGGACAAATGAGGGAAAACGAGCCGAGAACTTATGGTATGGTGATTAATAGTTTTGAGGAGTTAGAGCAAGAATATGTTAAGGAATATAAGAAGATAAAAGGAGGTAATGTTTGGTGTTTAGGTCCATTGTCGTTGTCTAATAATAACGATTTAGGTAAGTCGTTAAGAGGAAATAGCGGCTCAATGGACGAGAAAAAGTTTGTGAATTGGCTTGATTCGAAAGAATCAAGATCCGTTGTGTACGAGTGTTTTGGTAGTAGTAGTCAAGTCAACCCTCCACAACTAATCGAGCTCGGTTTAGCCCTAGAAGCGTCGAATTTCCCATTCATATGGGTGGTTCGAGCCGGTGAGAAAGCTAATGAGTTTGAGAAATGGATACAAGAAACGGGGTTTGAAGAACGAGTAAAAGACAGAGGACTAGTAGTTCGAGATTGGGTCCCACAAGTTGTGATATTGTCACATTCTTCGGTGGGAGCGTTTTTGACACATTGTGGTTGGAACTCGATCTTGGAAGGCGTTTCGGCTGGTGTTCCAATGATAACATGGCCGCAATTTGCGGAGCAGTTTTTGAACGAGAAAGTTGTGGTGGACGTGTTGCGAATAGGCGAAAGTGTTGGGGCCCCACGTGTGGTTCATTGGGGTCAAGAAGAAAAGTTTGGGGTGACTGTGAAGAGTGATCAAGTGAAGAAGGCTATAGAGAAAGTAATGGATAAAGGGGATGAAGGAAATGAGAGAAGAAAGAAAGCAAAAGCACTTGGGATGGAAGCTAAGAAAGCTACACAAGAAGGAGGGTCTTCTTATAATAACTTAACATTACTCATAAAAGATATAATGGACCTAAATCCTTAATTACTTCTTATAGATGAATAGTTGATGGTTCGTGATTGAAGAAATAATACTATATTTGATGGTTATAGATCGATTCTTATAGTAATAAGTAACAAATAAGTTTTTACATATTAACTTTTGTATTATTACATATTCTAAGGTATCTAGTGATAGTATTATTATTTTTTTAAAGACTGGACTACAAAGTGTAGTGTGTGAGAATTGAAGTTGAGCCTTCTTTAAACATTTCCCAACATCCAGTCACTTGACTATCCCTAAAGTTTATATATTTAAATATATCACAAAACACTTAACAATTAGGGTCGAAAATGGTCATGAAATAATCTGGCTACTTCGTGTACAACTGAGAAAAAAGACTCCTCTTTCCCACGTAGACTGAAGAAGATAAAACTTATCCATTTATTCATTTATATATTCCTTAGATATATAATCCAGTTAAACCGCGTACATATACTTTATACAGTATACATTAGATTGAAAATGTATATGATTCGGGAAGAGTTACACGTAAATGCACTTGCAAAATGAATCACACTCAAAGCTACAATACAATGCCTACACAACATCATGAATCGGTTTAGCCTTTTACGCAAGTTGCTCGATAATATCTTGAATCATCGACATGGTGTTGAGATGAGACGAACCCCCTTTCTCCATCGCACTCTTCGCCAATTCCCCGAGCTCTTTAGCTCTCATTCGTCTTCCTTCTCCTTCCTCTTCTTTATCCACGATCCTTTCAACTGCCATCTTTACGCTTTCCTTCTTTGCCGATACTCCAAACTTATCTTCCTCCCCAAATGCATTCGGAACCTCCTTACACCCTACGCTCACTCCAATCTTTAGTACGTCGATAATAAATTTTTCAGTTAAAAATTGATCTGCAAATTGAGGACACGTAACCATCGGAAGCCTGGCTGAAACACCTTCAAGAGTCGAGTTCCATCCACAATGAGTCATAAAGCCACCAACGGCTTTATGAGACAAAATCAACACTTGTGGTGCCCAACCATGAACAATTAAGCCTCTATCTTTTACCCTTTCCTCATATCCTATTAACCATCTCTTCGTTTCCTCGGTTGAGGATCTTATACACCAAATAAACGGCACATTCGATAACTCCAATCCCTCTCCGAGCTCGATTATTTGCTCATGACTAAAACTTGACATACTTCCTAAGCAAACAAAGATAACGGAACGTTGATCTTTCATATCCAACCATTTTAAGCAATCGTGTTCGTCGATTCCAGCCTTGTTTCCTCTCTCGGCCATATCTTGAATACTTCGGTTATGCAGTGAAACCGGCCCAATACACCATACTTTTTTATCTTTCGCCTTTGCAAGTTCTCCAACATAGTTAACCTCCAACTCTTCAAAACTATTAACCACGATCCCATTCGCAGCTTCTTCGGCTACTTTCATTCGAGTAAAAAAATCCACCATTTCCTTAGTCTCACTCTTCCCCCAACTCCCGGCTTGTGCTTTCGTGAGCTCAATCCGGTCCGAAATCCCGGGCACCACAAAGTAATCCGAATCGGATTCGATTTGATTCAGAATATTAGTATTCATCATTATGTGTAAACACAAATATGTGAAGCACCCGGGCCCATGAAAAACAAGCCTAGGAATATTTAACCTTTTTGCTACATCATTTGTCCATGGAAACTGATTATCTGAAATGATGCAACTTGGAGACGGATTTAGTCCACGTAGAACATTTTCTGCCGGTTTTTCTAACATGTCCATTGCGGCGTACATTTTAACAAAAAGATGAGCCGATGGAAGCATGTCGAAATTTTCACACCCATCTGGTAAACCAACTTCGGCTAATGGAAGTTGGAGTTCAATGACTTGGATGTTGAGCTTGGCTTCGATTGCACGATCAGTGACTGATTTAAAACGTTTGGCGTTAACAGGAGTTGTGATTATTGTAACGGTCGCGTATTGGGCTAGTATTCGAGCAATGTCGATCATTGGTATCATATGGCCTTGTTGCATTAATGGAAATAAAATGAAGTGAAGGTCTTTGGGGAAGGAAGCCATTGTTTTTTTTTAGAAGTTGTGTATAATTTGTTGAATGTGTGAAATGGTCTTTAATTCACTTGCTAGCTACTTGTAGCGAGTGAAATGAGTCAATGACGTTTGCATTTATGTCATATATTTGTTTGGGCAACACGTGGAATATAAATACTTGATCAATACGTTTTTGCATTTTTAAATAAAATCACAGTTACAATAGTTGCTATAAAACAAACACATTACACATGTAGCCGCCTTTTACGATAAGACGAAAAATTGTTTTATAATATATAATAAGTTGAGTGTATGAATTTTATTTTTTCGACATCGACATGTGTTGTCTGCCCCAAGAAAAAGTGAATAGCATGTATACAAAGTAAGTCGCCAATTTTTACCTGACTTTTATGCAAGATTAAATGGCTAATCACATACTGACATACACATCTACATAGTGCCTAATTTCCACTATATGTTACAACACATATTTGGGCGTGGTTTTGTTAATGTTGTGTGACATGGCACACTAGGGTGTTGTGAGGACAACTTTTTTTTTTTTTTTTAGTGTGAGGCATGTAACGATGAACACAACCATAGACTTCATTGATTTTTGAATAGTTAGAGTACTTTATTAAGTTAATATTTTTTTCTCCATCTTCTCGCTCAACTATCAAGCATATTTTACCACATCCCACACAACATTATCATAACAACCCTCGTTTGCACAAATTATGCTACATCAACACAAATACCCCCTACAACTACACATCTATCACCGGGCTTCAACTATAACTAATGGCATTATATGTAGCTTATTTTAGTATCAGATTATAATATAATATAATTATATTATTGTATTATTATATGTATAGCCATCTAGTTTTTAATTTACTTCCCCATTTTAAAATAGTTGTCCTTTAATACCTTTTAAATAACAATTCTTTTTTCAACTTTAATTTTAAATATTTTTATTTGTGTTAGTTAATGTTTGACGAATGAGTTTGGGCTAGCTGGGATTCTCAACTGTCATCTTGACAACCTTTTTATAATTTTCATCTCGGGTTTAGACTAATTCTGGGTTATGGGTCGGCCCGCCAACCATAAGAACTTCAGAAGTTTTATATTTTATATAAATTTTAACTCGAAATGAACATATTTGACCCAAAACTAACCCAACAACTCAAAAATAACCAGCCATATTGACCCGTTTGACTCCTTTACAAACAAGTTATGTGCCTCGGTTGGAGTTGACACTTTTGACCCACCATACCCCTCACATTCGTGCAATTGTTTATTGTTGCTGTTGTTGACCCACTAACGTGAACTAGACAACCTGTTTATCAACTAATGTAGAGTTTGGATTGGATAATCTAAATCAGCCAATCAAAACCCGCCAACGTAACTCAACCTGAGTTGGTGAGCCTTGAGCTCCAAGAATTCAAAAGTTCTATTTTGTTCAATGTAACCAAATAAGGCAGTTTCAACATCCCTTCACATCAGCACCTATAAATACAAGTATAACTAACTCACTTGCAACCATACAGCTTTCTCTCATTCTCCCAAATCTCTATCTTTTATTCTTTTATTCACAATCATTCAACACAAAGGTAAGTTCTTTATTGTGTATACTTGTTTAAACATTCAAGTTTCGAAATTTGTACATGGTGAAGATTTTGGATTGATCATTTTCTAGAAACTTGAAGTTTGACAATGTTTCATAAAGTTTATATGTTCATGTTTTAAGAGATATAATTCACTTGTTACCTATATGTGTTAAAGCCATCTTTATTGATTGATCTATCTGTTACAGAAATGGAGACTTTCCTATTTACATCAGAATCTGTCAACGAAGGACACCCTGACAAACTCTGCGACCAAGTCTCGGATGCGATACTTGACGCTTGTTTAGAACAAGACCCCGAAAGCAAAGTCGCATGTGAGACATGTACAAAGACTAACATGGTCATGGTCTTTGGTGAGATCACTACTAAAGCAACTGTTAACTATGAGAAGATAGTCCGTGATACGTGCAGAGAAATTGGATTTACATCAGCTGATGTTGGTCTTGATGCTGACAACTGCAACGTCTTGGTCAATATCGAGCAACAGAACCTGGATATCGCTCAGGCTGTTCATGGCCACCTTACTAAGAAGCCAGAAGACATTGGTTATGTTCGGTTACGCGACCGACGAAACACCCGAGCTTATGCCATTAACTCATGTCTTAGCAACGAAGCTCGGTGCTAAGCTAACCGAAGTCAGAAAGAACAAGACGTGCGCGTGGATCCGTCCTGATGGTAAGACGCAAGTGACGGTTGAATACCGTAACGATAACGGTGCTATGGTTCCGATTAGGGTTCACACCGTCCTTATCTCGACCCAACATGACGAGACCGTGACAAACGATCAAATCGTATCCGATCTTAAGGAACACGTGATCAAACCGGTCATCCCGGCTCAGTATCTTGACGCCAACACAATTTTCCATCTAAACCCCTCGGGCCGGTTTGTGAACGGTGGTCCCCACGGTGATGCGGGTCTCACCGGAAGGAAGATTATCGTTGACACGTATGGCGGTTGGGGGGCCCACGGTGGTGGTGCGTTCTCCGGGAAGGACCCAACTAAGGTGGACAGGAGTGGTGCTTATCTTGTTAGGCAAGCGGCTAAGAGTATAGTGGCTTTGGGACTTGCACGTAGGTGCATTGTTCAGGTTTCTTATGCTATTGGTGTGGCTAAACCATTGTCGGTGTTTGTTGACACGTATAAAACGGGAACGATTCCAGATAAGGATATCCTTGTTTTGATTAAGGAGAATTTTGACTTTAGGCCAGGGATGATGTTGATTAATCTTGATTTGAAAAGGGGCGGTAACTATAGGTTTCAGAAGACTGCTGCTTATGGTCATTTCGGTCGTGATGATCCCGATTTTACCTGGGAGACTGTCAAGTTTCTCAAGCCTACAGTTTGAATGTACTTGGTCATTGAATTTGAACTCAGAATAAACTTGGCTAATATGATGCGAATTCAGCATGCAGTTACCTAGATGTTGTGTTTTTTCATTTCAATTCGTTTGCTTTTGTTTTGCTTGGTTAAAACGCATAAGATTGAAATGTTCTAGATTGTGTTTAACAGTGCTTATATAATATATTAATAATACCTGTCGTTCAATCGTTCTTTAGATCTTTATAGAAGTGGAAAGTTGGTGTGTATCGGATATGTTAGTTTGTTCCAGGGGATTCATCAATACTTTCAAACTGAGAGCAGACAATAATTAAAATAAAGCTTCAGGAATTTGTTGTTTAACCTAAATTTGTTGCTTAACCTAAATTCAAGCATATGATAAGAAAATGTAATTCTTGAATAATAACACACAAGTAGTCCCAGGCACTATATATTTGACTATAAGACATGCAAATACACTTTGTAACCATTGTTTTAACATGGAGATATACATTGATCGTTTGCTCACAACAATCTAATCCTTTCGATGGTAACACAATTTTTTTCATACAGGTCTTCTCCTAAACAATGTTCTAATCTGTGTTGAGCATAAATAGATGATCAGGTGATCTTACAGTGTTTAATAGCCTAATCGAAGATTAACAGATACATAAGTGGCTCTTACTAATAAAATACTATAATTACTTTATATTACATTCTGTAACAATCACAAAACTTGATACAGAAAACATGATGGTGAACAAACCCTACAGAATTTTCACTGTTACAGCTGCTTAAATTTGTTAATCAACCACGAGAATGGAAGCAGAAAAGTTATATATTTCATTCAGGCATTTCATCGAACACCTTATATTCATGCACAAATCTTAAACAGTGATCATTGTTACAAGTGTTTCCTTGGTTAAAAATGCAAGTCATTGTCATCTGATAGAGCTTTCAAGATATATTGAAACTCCGCAATAATCATATTTTGACAGTTATATATATCATCTTTCGATAATCATCAGGTAACTTCTGAAATTTTTCTACACTGCTCGGGAAAATTTAGTTTTTCTATTTTTATTGATAAAACTGACAACAAACACTAGCTTAAATGAACTTTAACTTAAGATGAAACAATATCCTTTATGTAATTATTACTATGTTATACAAAGAACTTAAAGAACTCTTACATACAATCGGTTTCGTGTGAGCTAATTGCTATTTCGTCGTAAATAGCTTGGATCATTTGATGTTTAATAAAACCACCGAAAATTTCAACTGAATTGTGAAATTTTGCTAGTTCTATGTTTCTTATATTTAACCAAACATGAAAATCGTAATTGTCCAGAAAAAGAAAAAAAATGTAGTGCAATTGTAGTAGTATAAAGAAAAGAAAAAACATGAAAAGGTATAAAACGAAAAAAGAATAATAGATTGACGACTGATTGGGCCAATAATGACTGGGACTGGGCAGATTTGGACCACAAGCCTTTAAATTTGTAGGTTTTGTTGGGTTGATGAGAGGATCGTATTTGAAAACAATTTATAGGACTCGAGTCATTAGGGCCTATAGTGATTGGGACTGGGACCGGGACCGGGCCTGGTTCTGTTTGTCATCGTAACTCTTTTTTATTTTTTTTATTTTTATTTTAGATTTTCAAGGATCGACGTGATTACACACGAGAATTATTGTAATTAAGTACTGTAATACATTTAAGGAATCGTATGCAAGACATACAAAGTAACATTTGCGACACAATGTGGTCTGATATAGGTCGGGTTGCTAGTTACGATGGCTTGATTCTATTTTGCGCCATTTTGTATCTCTTCGATAGCTTGAATCATTATTGATACTTTGAGATAAGACGAACCCCCTTCCTCCATTGCATTTTTCGCCATTAAACCGAACTCTCTAGCTCTCTTTCTTCTTGCTTCTCCTTCCTTATCGTTGTTCATTAATCCTTCAATCGCTACCCTAATATCGTCTTTCTTCATTATCACTTGAGGTTTATCACGCTCCGTGAACAAAACGGGAACTTCCATCCCAATTCTCACACCAGTTTTCAACACGTCTGTTATAAACCTTTCGTTTAGAAATTGTTCCGCAAATTGTGGCCATGTTACCATTGGGATCCCAGCTGAAATCCCTTCTAGAGTCGAGTTCCACCCACAATGAGTCACAAATCCACCAACGGCCTGGTGTGACAAAATCAAGATTTGTGGGGCCCAACCACGGACCATTAGGCCTTTACCTTTTATCCTTTCTTCATATCCTTCTTTCGAAAGCCATTCCTCAAATTCATCATTTGTCTCCCTAACGAACCAAATAAACGGTCTATTTGATAACTCTAGACCAAGCCCTAGTTCGATGATTTGTTCCGTAGAAGCATACGATAAACTTCCTAAACAAACATAAATAACAGACTCTTGCTCTTTCGAATCCAACCATTTCATACAATCATAACCGTCTATCGCAGACTTATTTCCTCTTTCAGTGATATCTTGAAAACTTTTGTTGTATAACGAAACTGGCCCAATACACCAAACAGTTTTATCTTTCGCCTTTGCAAACTCTTCAACATACTTGGGCTCCAATTCCTCAAAACTATTAACCACAATCCCAATAGTGGTTTTCTCGGCTTCAAACATTCGGTCGGCCAACTCTGTTGTTTCTTTCGTGTCTCCTTATCCCCATTGCGTAGTCTGCGGTTTGATAACTTCAATCCGGTCAGGCAAGCCGGGAAGCACAAAATACTCCGAGTTTGATTCAATTTCATTTAGTATGTTAGTAGTTGTCACTATATGTACATGATAATGCTAAAAACGAACATATATTTCATAGCATTATCCCTCAAGAAAGACAAGCTTTTAGTTGCAATTGTTCTATTTACAAGTAATATTCGTTTAAATAATAAAAGGTGAAGACAAAAGACAGATTCGACGATTTGAAGACGCAAACGACCAAAAAGCTAAAAAGTACAAAGTACAATCAAAGTGGTTCAAATTATTGATGAGAAACGTCTCAAAATTGCAAGAGTACAAGACGCAAAATGCAAAGTACAAGATATTAAATAGTACACAAGGACGTTCGAAAATCCGGAACCGGGACCTAAGTCAACTTTCAACGCGCGACGCAACGGGCCGAAAATTACAAGTCAACTATGCAAATAAATATAATATAATATATAAATAATTCTTAAAATTATATATATATTATATTTATATTTTAAAAACCGTCGGCAAAATTAGGATCTAAAGTGTGAGCTGGAATCCACAGCTCCGCACTCGCGGAGCTTCGAAGGCAAGAAAAACCGTACTCGCGGAGTGCACAGTATCCAGATGGGGCCTATAAAAGGCAACGCATTTTGCTGAATTCGATACACCTTTTTCTTCTTCATCTATCAACGTATATATATATATATATATATATATATATATTAATTATAATTATAATTTTAATAATAAGGGTATGTTAGCGAATGTTGTAAGGGTGTAAGTCGAAATTCTGTCCGTGTAACGCTACGCTATTTTTAATCATTGTAAGTTATGTTCAACCTTTTTAAATTAATGTCTAGTAGCTAAGTTATTATTATGCTTATTTAAACCGAAGTAATCGTGATGTTGGGCTATGTGATGACCGGAAAATTTCAACTTATTTAAACCAATTCTCTATATGATTTAATATTTTCGACATGATAAGCAATGAAATTTTGACAAGTTTTAAAACTTTTGAAAATGATTTTTTATATAACGGTTGACCACCCTGTTTGTCTAACGATTCACGAACGTCATAACATGTACTATATACATATTTTAATAAATATAAGAGTTTTCGATATATACGGAATCATGCGAATAATATTTATATACGAAATGATTAAAAATTTACTATTAAACGATGCTATTTCAAATTAAAAATTTTACGTATTAAGTCATTTTATTTTTATGATATAATTTTTGTATTTTTTTTAAGAAACGAAGTTAAATTAATAATGTACAATTTGTAAAGCACAACGTACAACGTGTAGCTTAAATAGTTGAATTTAAATTAATTCATTTACTATTCACATGAAAACGACATGATAGAAATTATTAATTATAAGTTACATAGAATACCCCTGAAGAATTTAATAAATACGACTTTTTAAAATTTTAAATTTCAATTTAGGTATTATTAAAACATGTCGACACACAAGAAAACAACGGAGTGTGAGCTGGTGAGGGAGGCCATGCGATCGCATGGCCATAGTGCCCAAGACCCATGCGATCGCATGGTGAGTCTGGTGGCCAAAACTCTATAAATTCGCTCGAAGCCTGATTCGTGTAATTCATTTTCATTTCATCTCATCATGCACTCTGTATAAATATATATATATATATATATATATATATATATATATATATATATATATATATATATATATATATATATATATTAATATTATTATAAATATTAATATTAATATTAATATTAATAATAATATTTAGTATTAGTATTAGTAAGGGTATTATTAATATGTATACATAAAATATTACGACGAGGTTATGAGCGTGTTACTTTCAAAATATGTTTTCGAACGGGATAGAGCTAAGGAAATTATGGGTTATAGCTATGGAGGTTATGGGTACTGTTCGCAAGTCAAACCTATTGTTTATCATCTCTGTTGCGTCTACGTACTTTCCTGCAATATTGAATCTCAATATTGATAAGTGAGCATTCATATCTTATCTTTTATATATTAATAGTGTATATATGTCTAGTGCTCGAGTATATATGTTTATGCATGCTTGTATACTAAATTTCATCGTTAAACAGTTTATAATGAATCACTAATTAAATACATATATTACTGGTAAAAGGTATATGATATACATGTTTTTGGAAAGCTGGCGAAAAATCAATAACTTTTCATTTAGATATCGAATAGTTTCGATGAACGGATTAAAAGATATGATCAACTGAATTATAATTGACGTTAATTAGAATTGCTTTTGAATTTGCAATTAATATTTAAACAACTTGTTTGTAAGATTGATAAATTGGATTTTTGAATATTACCAACCGAGTAAATGAATCCTTATATAAGGTACATCTCGTTTTGTTAAACAACTGTCCAAAATTGACTTTTTGAAACGACTTTGGATAACTTTTGTATGTCGATCTCGAGCATTAGGATTATGATACACTATGACCTGACCTAGCTTGATAAACATTTATTGACCAACATATGTTCTCTAGGTTGAGATCTACGGTTATTTGGTAATCCGAGTTTCGGTCACATTTTGGTGAACGACTTTATATGCTGCTAAAGTGAGTTTCATTTGCTCCCTTTTTAATTGCTTTTGCAATCTATATTTTTGGACTGAGAATACATGCAATTTATTTTAAACGCAATGGATACAAGTATATACTTAATTCTACACTGAGTTTGAACTGAAAATCCCTTAGCTTTGGTAACTAGTAGCTGCCAGTACATAGGATATGGACTGGTGGGTGCGAATAACAGTATATGGATCCATAGGGCTTGACATCCCCGTCCGAGCTAGAGCACTAGCCTTTTAACGGACGTATGCTATTTGAGAAGCGTACACGTTGGTTTGCGTGTATTTTTAAGATGATTATACAAAGGGTACAAATTATATATACGTTAAGTTTAGTTACCAGGGTGCTCAATTTCGTAGAATATTTTGATAAACGTTTCTGGATGGAACAACTGAAATCTTGTGATTCACTTTTTTGTACAGATTATGCAAAACATTAAAACTATGAACTCACCAACCTTTGTGTTGACACTTGTTAGCATGTTTATTCTCAGGTTCCCTAGAAGTCTTCCGCTGTTTGCTTATATGTTAGACAAGCTATGTGCATGGAGTCTTACATGGCATATTTTTCAAGGAAACGTTGCATTCACCAAATCATCACCATGTATATTAGTTTGACTGCATTGTCAACAGAAGTACTATTGTAAACTATTATTTACAGTGATTGTCTATATGTAAAAATCATCAGATGTGCAAAACCTTTGCTTTAAATATTCATTTATGGTGTGCCTTTTCAAAAGAATGCAATGTTTACAAAACGTATCATATAGAGGTCAAATACCTCGCAATGAAATCAATGAATGACGTGTTCGTCCATATGGATTTGGAGCGATCGTCACAGTTGGTATCAGAGCGTTGGTCCTAGTGAACCAGGTCTTGCATGAGTGTGTCTAACTGGTTATTGGTAGGATGCATTAGTGAGTCTGGACTATGACCGTATATGTTTTTACCAAGTTTTGCTTACCATTTATCGTCGAAAATTACTTGCTTATCATTCCTAAGTCTAGACACGTCTTACTGCATTTACTGCATAGATAGTGTACCGACAAAATTCATATCTTAGCATATCTGTTACTGTAAACTTTTCCTGACATCTTCCGAAAATTTCTCCGTAATTTACGGGATTTTGGTATTATATATACATATGTAAATTATGTATTGAGGAGTACCAATCTAAATTCTATAATCTATCTTATATCAAAAATCAATTCCCTGATTATACAAGATGGATCACGTATCTAGTTCAAATTTCTTAAATTCCGACAGCTATTCCGATATGGATATTCACATGAACTCCGAAGACAGTGTAACCAGAATGGATCAACCAATTAGCCATCATCTATTCTGGATGAATTGGGGATGGGTTCGTAGCTTACTTAGTCATTGGAGACAAGAAGAAGGCGATCCCTTCCATCCACCACATTGCCCTCTTGACGAAGAACCTGAAGCACTTACCGGCGAACCTGTTCGTAATACCATTTTCTCTCTCATTTCCAGAGTATCTAGTCATGATTATATACTATCTCACATTCTAAATCTTATTCGTCCGCTCGTCCGAACCGCCAATCATCCCGGTGTAGTAGAAGAAGTCAACGAGCTTCGCGCTCGGGTAGTGGCTTTGGAGAATATGGTGCAAAGGTTACAAGCACCAGCAGCATCACCGGCATCAACAGTACCACCGACAACAACACCAACAGTACCATTACCACCACCAACAACATCCGCATCGCAAACCTCAACTTCACAATCTATCCCACGAGCATCAACGTCATACGCACCGTAGTTACCAAGAAATACCAGCAACAATAACCGATGAAGTATTAACTCATTTCCCCTGAAGAAATTTTATGTATATTTAATATATATGAATTTTGAAATCAAAATAAATCTTTTCGTACTAAGCTATTACGTGTGAATCTTAACTGGTAGGTACTACTCGGTTAGTTCATATTACTAATATGCAATGATATACATCCTTCCTTAACAACTTAACCATTGTTAACTACAATCTCTGTTTCAACTTAATGAATTCCATTTCATAATAAACCAAGTGTATTAATCAATTACATAATTGATTTTACATTTTCAATTTCGATATACTCGAAACTTTTCAGAAAACATCATCTGTGCCTTGTAAGGTTCACAAAAATTCCACGAGCACCAACATCCTTCACTGACGAATATCAATAAGAATAAATAATGAAGTGTTGATTTCATTAGTGAAAAACTCCGCAAATATTATGTAATCTTTAATGTTTTAGAGATTAATCATTTCTAAGTCAAGCAGAAAATCAAATGAGCTTAATATGATATTAACTCATTAAATCCGTATTACATCTGAAGAAATATACATACATATATTTTCATAAAGACAGTAATGAAAATTTTTTTGTACAAAATATTACTTGTGAAATCTTTAACGGGTAGGTAATTCCCGGGAAATATATAAGTTCACAATTAATATGTTATACTGTACATTCTTCAACTTTGATTCAAAAATTATTAACTATGCTCACAGCGATATACAATCGTTTCCATACAAATTCAATTACATATTCTGATATTGACGGATCAGAATCCAAGCCATAACTCTGAACCGGTGACATCATTCTTAGATCTCTACATCTTTCAAAGCTATACTTTGACTTCAAAACTGTACAAGATCCTTTAACATTGTTATTACCGAAAATAATCTTGCAATTCTTTTCAAGATATCAAATTTTCATCACACTTCCAACCAGTCAACTTCGATTTTTCAGATTAACCTAATTATAACCTTGACATATACGTTCTTGTTACTGGGGAACCTATCATGTTCCATCACATTAGCAGTAAACTTACCAACAACTTCACTGATCTTTGACTTTCTGAAAAATCATTATATTTATCGAAACCCCATCATTTACTCATCTGCATCTTATAACAAGAATTGTCTTGCCAATTACTGGGAATCAGCAATCAGTATTTTGAAATCTCGTAGCATGTCTACTCCAACAGTTATATGTGTACATATAACATCTATCTCCTATACTTACGTACTTTGAATGTGAAGTTTCCGAAAAACACCTTAAACCGCGAACTAGTTCTCAAAATTTTGAAAAGTACTGATGAAGCAGCAAAAACTGTAAACGAACTTAACAATAAAAAGTTTAATGATAAAGAATAGTGTGTTGGCAAAGCTCAGAAAAAGAAAAGGTTTGGAACTGGAAAAAGGATTGAGCAAAGTATGAAGGAGGCTGTGGATACATCACAAGGACGAAACCTGCCTTCAAAGAATACAAATGATTCAGTATCTGCTGAAGCCATTAACGAATACCTTGCTTCCGAATCTAAACCCTTGCTGACAATATTCTTCATCATCCTCTGATATTAGAAATTCTAAGATATCATCGTATCTTTCAATATAAATATCCTCCATATTTCTGAAGATATTTTTCGAAACCATTCTTATCTGAAATCATTACCTCTTCGCGCTATCTGTGTTACATCATAAAAGAAACTATTTTAGTTTCTAAAATCTGAAAAATTCGAAAAAAAAATGGATGTTTTGAAGTAATGTTTGGAACTGAAGCATGAGTTAGTATAATATAATGACACTTGATCAACGTGATTATATTACAGTAAGTCATGCTGAGTTTCTAATGGAACTTGATAAAGGTTCACAGATCCCACCGTCATCATGAACCATGTTACATAACTCTTTTATTCTATTTAACCTCTAAACATATCAAGAAAATATATTTTCTTGATGATTCTGTCTTTTTCGGATATTCTGGTAATTTGACAAATCAAGATCGTGCCATTACGATTACCTTCTCAGAACATTAACTATGTTCATTCAAAACTCCATACCTACGAATTCTGGACCATTACAAGAGATGCCTAATCGCAAGAAGAAGAAACTAAGGGACAAAGCTCTGAAATAGAAATTGGAGTATAAATCGCAGAAAATAAGAGGGAGTATTAACTGTGAATGACAATGATTATAGAAGACAGAAGTAGAGACATTGAAATATAAGGGGAGATATAAAGCCCGATAACAAACCTGAAATTACAAACCGTGTATATCAATGCGTATAGCAATATAAAGACACGGGAGAATGAAAAACACTATAACCCCAAGGTAATAGTAGAAGAAAATAACCTCCTCTGGTGGCAGATGAAAAAGAAGAATGAAGGATACGATAGCCAAGAAAATATCAAGAATCAGAACTGGATTAAGCATTTTCACAATCTATTAGGAATTATGAAATAAGGAAGAAGCTTATAGGAGTGGTGAAAATAAATGAAACGGAAGAGGTCAATTTATAGTGAAATATCAGACATAGCAATCGAGGCAGATTACGTATTTAATTAAAGAAGATCTTAATCTCCTTAATTCCCGAAGAATCAAATCTTATTTAAATTATGAAGATTTTCTATTCCTTAAATTCCGAAAATCAATCGTTACTACGTCAAGAGATAAGACAAATCTCTATTCTTCATTTCACTCTATTACGAAAACTTCTCTCATACGCTTCGAGTAATTGGATTGTTTTATCCATATTATTCAACGGTGATAGAAATTCTATTTATCAACTAATATTCGTCATAAAAACATTTTTATTGTTAACCATGACGACCTCACTCAAATTTCGGGATGAAATTTCTTTAACGGGGAGGTACTGTGATGACCCGAAAAATTTCAACTTATTTAAACCAATTCTCTATATGATTTAATATTTTCGACATGATAAGCAATGAAATTTTGACAAGTTTTAAAACTTTTGAAAATGATTTTTTATATAACGGTTGACCACCCTGTTTGTCTAACGATTCACGAACATCATAACATGTACTATATACATATTTTAATAAATATAAGAGTTTTCGATATATACGGAATCATGCGAATAATATTTATATATGAAATGATTAAAAATTTACTATTAAACGATGCTATTTCAAATTAAAAATTTTACGTATTAAGTCATTTTATTTTTATGATATAATTTTTGTATTTTTTTTAAGAAACGAAGTTAAATTAATAATGTACAATTTGTAAAGCACAACGTACAACGTGTAGCTTAAATAGTTGAATTTAAATTAATTCATTTACTATTCACATAAAAACGACATGATAGAAATTATTAATTATAAGTTACATAGAATACCCCTGAAGAATTTAATAAATACGACTTTTTAAAATTTTAAATTTCAATTTAGGTATTATTAAAACATGTCGACACACAAGAAAACAACGGAGTGTGAGCTGGTGAGGGAGGCCATGCGATCGCATGGCCATAGTGCCCAAGACCCATGCGATTGCATGGTGAGTATGGTGGCCAAAACTCTATAAATTCGCTCGAAGCCTGATTCGTGTAATTCATTTTCATTTCATCTCATCATGCACTCTGTATAAATATATATATATATATATATATATATATATATATATATATATATATATATATATATATATATATATATATATATATATATATATATTAATATTATTATAAATATTAATATTAATATTAATAATAATATTTAGTATTAGTATTAGTAAGGGTATTATTAATATGTATACATAAAATATTACGACGAGGTTATGAGCGTGTTACTTTCAAAATATGTTTTCGAGCGGGATAGAGCTAAGGAAATTATGGGTTATAGCTATGGAGGTTATGGGTACTGTTCGCAAGTCAAACCTATTGTTTATCATCTCTGTTGCGTCTACATACTTTCCTGCAATATTGAATCTCAATATTGATAAGTGAGCATTCATATCTTATCTTTTATATATTAATAGTGTATATATGTCTAGTGCTCGAGTATATATGTTTATGCATGCTTGTATACTAAATTTCATCGTTAAATAGTTTATAATGAATCACTAATTAAATACATATATTACTAGTAAAAGGTATATGATATACATGTTTTTGGAAAGCTGGCGAAAAATCAATAACTTTTCATTTAGATATCGAATAGTTTCGATGAACGGATTAAAAGATATGATCAACTGAATTATAATTGACGTTAATTAGAATTGCTTTTGAATTTGCAATTAATATTTAAACAACTTGTTTGTAAGATTGATAAATTGGATTTTTGAATATTACCAACCGAGTAAATGAATCCTTATATAAGGTACATCTCGTTTTGTTAAACAACTGTCCAAAATTGACTTTTTGAAACGACTTTGGATAACTTTTGTATGTCGATTTCGAGCATTAGGATTGTGATACACTATGACCTGACCTAGCTTGATAAACATTTATTGACCAACATATGTTCTCTAGGTTGAGATCTACGGTTATTTGGTAATCCGAGTTTCGGTCACATTTTGGTGAACGACTTTATATGCTGCTAAAGTGAGTTTCATTTGCTTCCTTTTTAATTGCTTTTGCAATCTATATTTTTGGACTGAGAATACATGCAATTTATTTTAAACGCAATGGATACAAGTATATACTTAATTCTACACTGAGTTTGAACCGAAAATCCCTTAGCTTTGGTAACTAGTAGCTGCCAGTACATAGGATATGGACTGGTGGGCGCGAATAACAGTATATGGATCCATAGGGCTTGACATCCCCGTCCGAGATAGAGCACTAGCCTTTTAACGGGCGTATGCTATTTGAGAAGCGTACACGTTGGTTTGCGTGTATTTTTAAGATGATTATACAAAGGGTACAAATTATATATACGTTAAGTTTAGTTACCAGGGTGCTCAATTTCGTAGAATATTTTGATAAACGTTTCTGGATGGAACAACTGAAATCTTGTGATTCACTTTTTTGTACAGATTATGCAAAACATTAAAACTATGAACTCACCAACCTTTGTGTTGACACTTGTTAGCATGTTTATTCTCAGGTTCTCTAGAAGTCTTCCGCTGTTTGCTTATATGTTAGACAAGCTATGTGCATGGAGTCTTACATGGCATATTTTTCAAGGAAACGTTGCATTCACCAAATCATCACCATGTATATTAGTTTGACTGCATTGTCAACAGAAGTACTATTGTAAACTATTATTTACAGTGATTGTCTATATGTAAAAATCATCAGATGTCGAAAACCTTTGATTTAAATATTCATTTATGGTGTGCCTTTTCAAAAGAATGCAATGTTTACAAAACGTATCATATAGAGGTCAAATACCTCGCAATGAAATCAATGAATGACGTGTTCGTCCATATGGATTTGGAGCGATCGTCACAGGCTAAAATATTAAGATGGGGTAATTGGGCTTTGTACCATAATTGGGGTTTGGATAAAAGAACAACATTTGTGAAAATTAGACAATGGGCTACTAATGGGCTTTATATTTGTTTAATTAAATGATAGTTTGTTAATTTAATATAAAGATTTACAATTGGACATACCTATAAATAACCATATACACTCGATCGGACACGATGGGCGGGATATTTATAAGTACTAATAATCGTTCATTTAACCGGACACGGGAATG